>NW_017257313.1:831741-887347 GCF_001594055.1 Mycetomoellerius zeteki
GATTTTGATGGACTGAAACAATTTGGCCCGAAAACGTATGTACAAGCTAACTGACCCGCAATAACATCAGAACTGTTTTTGAAGTCTGTTTTTGATTTTGTGACTTTAACTTTGACTTAATTATATTATCTAAAATAATTTTTAACTCTACGCATCTTATAAATTAAAATTAAATAAGCATTTTAAATATATAAAATATTTGTAATACCACGAAATGCAACGCGAAATAAGGTAACACTATTTTTCTAACAAGAAATTTACATCTACTAAAATTTTGCCGATGGCTCTTAAAAAATCATAAATAAATTAATACGTAACACATAAATAAATTATCACGGTATCGATAGTATCAGAGTCGGTTTTAGAGGAGTTGCATGAGAATCGTCCTAGTTCCCATGTAATAACACGATAGAAGATAACATTAATGTGCAAAAGGATCATTTTGCAAACGCGGACAGAATGATAAGCTTTATAATAAAGACGTGTGTTGTTCACGAGAAGATGTTAACCGGTGATATTCGGTCCCACCGATATGTTTGCACATTCACCGTGCACCATCCTATTGTCAGTATATTCACATAAGGTGCATCTTAGACTGTGCATCGAGCTGAGAGGTAGTTATCCGAGAGATGCAATGTTATAGACCACATCTATAAAAGAAGCAGAAATCAAAAATTTGCCGCATAGGCGAAAACGGAAAGAACAGGAAAAGAGTATCTCTTTTCAAGAGTGCAGTGTGACAACTAGAGATCACGCAGTCTAGACGGTGTGCCATTTCGTGTTTATTTAGAAAAGATCCACTAAAGAGCATGTACAAGTCAGAAGGAAAAAGATGCAGCGTAGTGAGAACTACCGAAGTCATTTTTACATTCAGATCAGGTAAAGACCAGACAGTATCTATTGAGTCTAGACAATAGAAAAACGTATGTTGTGCTGGAAGAATCTCGGGGACAACGTTGCTCACAGTTAACATTTAAAAAAATCAACTTTATAAATCATGAAAGAAAAGAAAAAGTTATTAAAAAATTAATATTAAGAATTAATTTTGAAATCAATCCGGAGCTTATTTTACAATGACAGAGAAAAATAAAAATATCGTAGGAATAAATACATGATATGATATCAACGAATTAATGAATATCGCAGAAGAATGAATATATATATATGAATTATCCATGTGAAAAATTAAATAATGAAGTTATTATTAAATAATAAATTATTTAATTTTTTGAATTGTGTGCAATCTAATATATAGCAACATTGTACAGAGATCCGCACTCTCCGAACTTGAAAAAAACCCGATTCAAGAAGAATTGCTGTATAGTCACAATGAAATCAAACTAAAGGTCAAGCGATCAGAGAGAAGTATAGCTTTCCCATTCGGTGTCATAGAAAGAACAATATATCGGTGGTCTACGTAGGCCATACATAAATAAAATTACAGTGGGCTGTATCGGTAATACTACCAAAGCTGCTATACTGTCTGGTGTTGGTGAGGATATTCTGGTAGTTCAAAGACGTTTGAGCGACGGCTGAGGGGTAGCTTCTCATCTCCGTGCTACGCTGAGCGTAGAATAGCGAGACTGTCGGAAAAGCGGCGGCAGCACCCGTGGCGGAGTCCACTTCGAAGTGGCTGGTAGTGGTGCTCAGACACTTCTGGAGCTTCCTTATGCCCTGGGTGCGCGGGTGACGTTGATCTAACGTGACACCCTTACGAGACACCGTATTAATTTCCTCGTCGGTACCGCTAATCGCGCCGGCAGCGGCACTACGAGTACCCGAGCGAATTATGTTAACACCAGCACTAGAGCCTCCACCACCATCACTATTGTAGGCGCCGTTGCTGCCGCTGCCACCGGTGCTACAACCATCACTATTATCACCATTGTCACCTCTCTCACCACCAACACCCACTGTACTTCTTCCTGTCACCGGCAATACGCACATCCCGTTCATCTACAAATCAGGCGACAAGTCAAACGTGAAGACAAACATACGACTCAGTCAATGCTTTAAAGTTTAGTTTATAAAGCAAATTTGTGTGTGGACTGGACTCTTTACATGGAAATGTAATGTAAACGCGGATTTTTTATCAAACTTCTATTTAAACGAAATAACAAAGATGCATGGAAAATGAATTTTCATGTTCGTTTTTAATTTTTGCTCTCGTTGAATTGTTATACCGTACGGGCAAATGTTATATTTGCATATTATTTTATCATTTATATTCACTCTCTATAATAAAACATATACGATGCACGTCAAGCTATTATATTATAGCTTGTTTCGAATACAATATAACAGTAAAAATATTCTTTTATTATAATTTTGTAATATTTAATTTTTTTAATCTTTTACAATAATTCTTAATTAATTAAAAAAGTAAATGGAACTAAAACGACCATGTAAGCTTAATAGAAATATTAAAAATATTAAATGCCAAATAATATCAAATAAAACGGCGCAGAAATTTATTATAATCCGTAAAAGTATCATATTTAAAAATATTTAAGCAAATTTATTTAAATATCAATTGTTATCGATGTGCAATGAGGCAAAATGGGCTAAAATATGAATTGTTTAAACATTTTCATAAAATCTCTTTATATGCATATATAGGATTTTTTTAATTCCCACCCTAAAATCGAAGAGATTCTCAAGCTATAAATAATAAATAATGTAACAATGAAACTGAACTGATGAGCTGGAAATCGCTGGCGGGAAAAATGTTGATTGACAATACGATTATTTTCTCCTTGTTTGCCTTAATTACTAAATGATGTATGTATGCATGTACGTGAAAACATTTCAATAAAGAATTTGCCTCTTCGTTCTCGTAAATCGAAAACGCTCTTCTCACGTTGTTTCGAAATAGTGACACGGAATAGATTTTCATCTTGTGCAGATGGTGCACTATTTGGGAAACGATAACTCGTCAGAACCGATTATCGAATCTGAATAGCGTGATGACAGTTTACGTAGACATTTGGAGTGTGGCGGAATCGTGGCATCGGAAGCTTCATTAAACTGGAAAATCAGGAGATCGAAACCCTTCTCTTCCACCTCATGACTCTGCGTTCCGTCATGCGGAAACAAATGACAGAGATCCCTCGATAAAGGCGGACCGAAAAACACTTCCGTTCAATTCGATTGGACGACTTTGTCTCAACTATTCGAGACTTGTCGAGTAAGTTCGATACAATGGTTCATTGTTGCTGTCTGCACTGGGGCTGACGTTACAGAAGATCTCGCAAGAGGAAAACGTAACGATAAACGCCCGCACGTGTTGCATACCTCGTGCTTGGTTGCTCGCTATGTGGAATATCAGCATATTATGCAGAGTCCTCTATAGCAGTCAGTCAATGTCGAGATAAAAATTTGAAATAAAATCTGAAGTAATATAATTCGTAAAGCATTCTGTCGGAAACGTCTATAACACGCGTCAATTTCGCACCTTAATTATAATTCAATAAAAGATAGAGATAACTTTTTGTCTCGTTGTCATTGATGATGCTACGACCATCAGTGTTATTATTATTACTATTACTATTTGCGTGCAAACCATCGAAAAAATTTCCAAAAGCTTTGAAAGCAATGTATGTACCGAGAGAAAGGTGTCTGGATAATGTAAGAATTGGAAAATCAGAAGAAAGAAATCAAATAGTGATTCTACATGTAGATTTGAAGGCAAGTAGATGTACTGCTTGATGTTAATAGTCTACGAATAGAATCCGATCTCTCTTGGATTACCGTGACCGAGCTATAGAACGACAAGAACTCTGCCTATTAATTTGTAACGTGTAATCATATATCTTGACTTGAGATCTCGGTGTCAAGAAGTGTGTACTTTTCTCTCGGTGATAAGAACAACTGCCAAAATATGAAAAACCTTATTTTTTTACCTGAATCGACCTTGCTGTCGGGGAAGACCGCAAAATTGATTTGAACCTGAAAAAGTGTTAAAGTAGAATCTCTTCAAATTCGCAATGTAAAATTGTGTGAATGGAGGACTTGGCGCCGGTACGAATAGGGTTTTGCGTTAATCTCCTGTTGATATCCCACGAGGGTAAGAGGGCGGGGAGGGATCTTTCCCATATTTTGCGAGCATAAGAACAATGTTTACAAGTAGCCATAAAACTTGGAATGGAGTTGACACAAATGGATATACCACGACCAAACGGGAGGCGATGCACTTTCAAAATATCTACTATGCATTCCAGGTACTGGTAACCTAAGGGGTGGAAATATACTAGAAATTTTAAGTGTACAGCTTTTTCCCAACCTATTGACCTATCGACCATCACAGAGCAAATAAATTGCAAACTAAGAATGGTTTGACAGGATAATGGCTTTAAGAAAAGGCAATTGATGCGGTTTAATGAAGCATTGACATATCCTTTAAAATGTATTCTTCTGAAAATAGTATATCAGAGACACACTTTTTTATGGATATAAATTTAACATATAATAATATAGACATGTGTTTGCACCGGAAGAACTTTTGCCTGCGCATTTTAGGCGTATAATTTATCACAACCTGTCCCAATAAACTCGTAGTTCTGCCTTCACAGTTAAAACAGTGGAACTTGCAATATTACATTAACTTATAATATTTATAATACCAACTTTATATGATTTAAACGATAGACCGTGAACTCTTTGAAGTTTAAAGTCTAACAGGCACCTTCTGATCCACACAAATCAGGAATGCATTTTAAAGAATTATCATTTTCAACATAGATCGCGCGTATTGTTTTGTCCTCTAGCAAAGAATTGTCTGCACTCTTCTATTAATTATAAGGCCTTTTCTTCATGATCGAAGAAACGTCGACACACTTCGGATGTGCCCCGTAATGTTATCAATGAACTTATTGACTGACCATTATATTAGACTCTACATTTTGCGTGATCAGATTTCACAGCAGTCTCTTATTCCACATAACTATAAAATATTTGCGTTACAAGAAACATCTATCAACCAATTTTTTTATTTTTAATCTCACGATTGATGATATCTACGATGCTTCTGTGCTATTAACTTCTTATACAAAAACCTTAAAAGAACTAGTGTCATCAATTCAGCCTTCATTTCTATCGATATCTAATATGTTGAAAATAAATATTCACGAAAATTAAATTTAAATCAATAAATAAATAGATGTGCATATAATAATTTTGAATAAATCATCATTTGCATACTGCACATATTAAAATATATGCAACACATGCTCTTTAAATGTATATGATAAACACAAAATAAATTGCTACCGTCAATCATTTTTTTCTGTTTAATGACGTATAGGAATGTGTATCAATAGTATTTCAATTGCGTTATAATTGTGTTGCTATTTCATCAATATGCACTGTATTGAACATGCAATAAGTAAAGAATAACTAACGGATAACTATAAGAAGATAACTATAAGGAAATTTGCGAGCTATATTACTCAATTTTATGTATTTACGAGCATATTGTTAGATTTATGTGATGTATATAAAGTCCAAAAAGCTGTAAAAACAATTAATATTTAATATTTATTTGTGTTCAACAAAAACTAATCTATCGTTTATAAAGTTTAAAGTTGTCAAAGGAAATTGCAAGAGTTTTCTTGCAAGAGTATATATTAGAAGCTTATTATTGTCACCTACACATTGATCGATTTACCTAAACATTAAATGTTTCACATAAACCTTTGATGGTGACATGTTATAATGAGAAAGCCAATATTGGGTAACAAAATTAAAATCATTTTATATGTTTTATGAAATTGTATATAACTACAAAATCTCTACTAATTATTTCTATAATTAAAAATTAGGAAAGCTCGAATATTTAATATACAAGTATATGACTCGATGATAACAAACTTTCAATTTTAATTTTGGAAAAAATAATAAAATAAAAAATATATATATGTATACTCTGTTCTAACCTGATTAAATAAATTAAGCAAGTGCGATTTAAACGTGCGAAATTATTGACATTTGAATTATTTATTCTAGATAAGTTTGTTAATTTATTACAATAAAGTTTACCCAATCCTGGCAAAGATGCAATTAATATGAGTTGTGTTAACGTTTCCTCTGGAAAAAAAATTTTTAACGCATCTAAGAGCATCCTAGGCTTTGTGTTAAAAAAAAAAGAGGCAGAAGCACGTCCAGGACCAGCCGAGCTCTCTCTCTATGGTTAGTCTACACCCACCACATGTTCTCAACCACAGATACAAATGCAATTTCATTGTTAATCGCACGCTTCCCGATCGAGGAAGATTTCGATCGTTAGTAAGATTAATTACACGCACAACATTCACATTTAACGTGAAAATCTAACGAAGTAATATATCTCTAAGGACACACGGACGACACATAACGCTCTTCTACGTTAAATGTATAAACACTTACTGAATCTTCTCATAAGATTGCCGGTGAACGATTCTGATGAGGTAGCACTCTCCTCGCATCTTAGGTCACAAACGGCTGTCTCGTTCTTGGAAAATTTTAGATTCGGCACCGAGAGCAAACGGCCCTCTCTCTTTGCTTGTTTGATTTTGGCAATATACCTCAATCTTGACGGTTTTGCCTCGTGTTCGGGCAAAGACAGGTTCATCGGTCTTACCGCTTCAGTTTTCGCGCCGATATTGTCATTGCTCATTACCGTTTTCTCATTCTCGTTCTCCGTCGGGCTTCTAGCCTCTTGGATCTCTTGCTTCTTGTCATCAGTCTGAGGACTGTCGTGTCCCGGAGATTGACTCTCCGGCGATAACGAAGACTCAGAGTCAACACTTTCAACCGGCGACAGCGAACTTGTGCTAGCCGCTTCGATATTGCAGTAAAACGTGGAAGACTTTTGACTGCCAGTATCGCTGCTTATCTGCTGACATTGGGGTACTTGCATGAGCCCCGACGACGAGCTCTTTCGGAAACATAAATATGTACATATTGTAAAACAATATTAAAATTATATAAAAAAGCAGAAATATACTTTCACTAATATGAAAAATAATTTCCGAGACGTAAGCACTCAAGATTAATTTCTCTACATAAATTTGTATAATTAGATATAATTCTATATAATTTAAAATTAAATATTTCTTTCATGAAATCTTATAAGTCAAATAAGAAAGAAACTTTATATTGTATTATACTTTATATTGTATACTTATAAGATATACATATTACAAACGTTGCAAAGATATGAAAATGCAACGACTGCATTGTAAGTTAACACTAAAATGTTTTAAGACATTTCGCGTAGACGTAAACCGCACAAACAATAATGATAGAAATAGAAAAACTTAAAATTATTGATGATAGAATAATGATAAGTAAAGCACGTATTAAAAAAACATACAAGTACCCCATTCTGAGAAGACACCGAGGACGGTGTAAAAGTATTTTTAATCTTCAGATCAACCTTGCTTAGTTGTCTCTTGAGACTAAATCCCTTCCAACCTTGGCTTTTCTGACACTCGTCGCCGTTAGGAATGTTACCCGCTTTATTGGATTCGTTCGTGGTTTCCTCCGCGCTCGGTTTATCACTACTGTTTCCAGTCTGACTCTCATTGCGAGGACACTGTTGCTGTTGCTGTACTTGTTGGATCGAATCCGCTATCCTTGTAACTATCGGCTCGAATTCCATCACGGATTCTCGTTGACTCTGATGGATTTAAGATGTTGGGCTTTGCACAATCAATCAGTTCGTAGGTAAAAAAAAATGGTATATATATTGGACCTAATTCTAAGAACGGATTTTAAAAAGGACTTTATGCAATTTTCGCGTTCGTGTTCCGTAAGTGTCCACTAATAGTGGTGTAGACTAATCCTTTAATATCGTGCTATCGTACGATCTGCCGTGTCTGTAAAAAACGCGTGAAATAGAAACATGCCTACTAAAGAAAAAGCACAATATGAAATTTAAATTGAAAGCTACTGCAAACGTATGGTCACTTGTCACTTCCCAGGCTCGTGAAAAAATTTGAATTGAAGAGTGCAGACAGGACAAAATGATTAAATTCGGGGTTTTTTTCTTATTAAATCTGTCTGCCTACTCTTGATAATTGCCTAAGATGCTCGTAGAGACGTAGGCCTTCGATATCGCTAGTCAATGAAATATTGTAATGTATCATTGTATAAATGACGATTATGCCAAAATATCTCATTTTTTAATGATTATTCGTAATGTTAAATAAACTTTTGGAGCACATGTAGAGTATTGTTAACAACTTCTTCCCGCTATTGAATCGTTATTGAGAATTGAATTTATAAATTCTGAATAATGAACGATCAGATTAAAGTATTGTGAATATATATGTATAAATGAGTATTTAAAAATATCGCACATTGTCATTGTGCCTGATATGATTCATAAACGAAAAGAATACGGTTAATTGTACTGGTACCTTTATGCATGAGTTATTAATAGTTTTTGTTGAGGGTCTATAACTTTCTCTCGATAAGAGAATAATATGAAATAGCAATCATTGAATCTCGACGATATTACAAATCCCTGGAAAGGAAAATCCCTAATTTATGAAAAATATAATATGAAATCAGCTTATATATAACCGAATTAACATATACATTTCATATCTGTGCAGTGATTAAGTTACAAGTCTTATCTACACTGTTCATGTAAAATAAACAAAAAGAGAATCAACAAAATTACATATATATGTACTAACAAGCATGCGAGTACATTTATGGAAATATTGCTGGAAGGTAACTGGATACTGGCTTCATAAAATAGCTCTGCGAACAGTTGTACCATTTGTTCGATAATAATTCTCACTTGATTTGCTTTAAGCAAAAACATGAAAAGTTAGTGATGATCTTAAACAATGTGGTATATAATGTATGCATTACATCAGTAAGATGACAGTACTAGGCGCTGATAAAGGTAGAACAAGCATATACAAAAATGTTACATGTCTATCTAATTATTTAACGAATTGGAAATTTATATTGCAAATTTATATGGTTCAATAAACTTTGCTTTCACAACCAAGGTAGAAAATAAAGTGTAATTTTTAGCAATAGTCACAAAATTGTGAACTATAAAACAAAATATACAATGATTTAATTTAATTCCATATAAAAATGTGAATGTAACTTGATGAAATCTCTCATATTGTTGTTTATTTATTAGCAGTTAATTTCATTTCTTCATTAAAAATGATTACATACAATAATAAATGACAAAGCTTCAATAATACTTTAATATTAGAAAAAACTTTCATTAACATATAAAATATCATTACGTAATCATATAAAAATCATAAAATGTCATAAAATGTTTTATCTTACTTGTAATATTTGTATATCGATATATCTTTAATCACCTGCTAGATATTTGATCAATAATTGTGTAATGCTGACATTTACTGATGTGATGTACATATATAGCTGAAACATGTTATAATTATTATTACACAAACACATTTTGTTTGTACTAGTAAATTATTTGTACATACACTAAAAATATTTCTTTATAAAAACATTTGTTTTATTATCTACAATGTCCAAATTTTTATCTTCTAACATTGTACTACACCACCAATGTTACATTACGATAAATATATAACACAAATACAGTTTTAAAAATTCTGTTACTAAGTTAATAATTGTTAACATAACAGTATAGCAAACATCAATTAGTGTACACTGCTACTAATCAAATCATGTATATAAAAAAAAGAAACACTCATCTAAAAACATCATTTAGTAATTAGAGATCATTTTTAAGTTTTTCTTAATAATATTTCTCAATTTCTCAAACATAAAACTTTCCTAAATACTGAATACATATGATGCTTTGTTATCTCAATGACATTTTAAATTTAGTGTACTTAATAAATTTTCTATAATACATCATACATAAATTACGTGAGCACTGCTAATGTCTCGCGTAAAATTTATGTTGCACATTTATATTTCTCATGCATTATTGTATTTTATATTGATTTCTAATAATCTATGTTATATAATAAAAAAATTATGAATAGTTGTAAACAGTGTCGTAAATTTTCATAAATAATGAACATATGCACGTACATATATATTGAATACATTTTTACAAAATAATATTTAGTTTCCGAAGCAAATTAATTATAAATTATAACGTCAACATTAATTACATTAATATTATTTCTATGATCATAGTTATAAATATTTTGCATTTACATTTTTTGTATGAAGTCTATGCACATGCACAGATTCCACCAAATATTTATGTAACCGTTGCTATACTTATTATGGACTAAGTAACTAATGTTTTTAATACTGCTTTTCTATATTGTTTCTACTTTTTCATTTGTTTATTTGTACTCATTTACTACATTCAACATTTTATTATTCAATTACAGATTAAATAATAAAAACCAAATTCGTATCACCAATTGCTAACTACTCAAATAACATAATAACATAAATAATATTCTATACTGATGACAGAGCAACATTGTACAACAAAAAAAACATAACAATTTCTTCAACAAAAATATATTTGATCTTACTTGCTTCAATGGTAGACACATAATAGTTAGCTAAACATTAAATGCAAAATATATGTGAGTACAACGAAAAAAAAGTGTTATTTTATATATATGAAATTACATTAAGAAAAAAAAGTATTTAACATTTACATGTATGCATTGAGATATATATTTTCTTAAATAACTTTAATATTTTGTCAATAATAAAGAAAAGTGTTTTGTAATAACAAAGAAAAGTCACATTGTTATAATTTGTAAAGAAAATCTTCGCCACATAGAAAATGACAAGATTGACCAATAGTTGTCGATATAAAATCTTTTTTCGTAATAAGAAAATTTCTCAAAATAGATTTTTTTTAAACATATTTTCATTAAACTTAATAAAGATTACGTTGTTTAAGTCATCTGTTAAATAAACGTTCAATACATTGAAAATTAGAGATTATTCCTTTTAAGGTACAACTGCTCGAATTTTGTCAGATATATTTAAAATCACAATTGTTTTATTCTTCTAATATTATATGTTATTGTCTAATATTATCTGAAAATTTGCTAAATAGAGAGTTTAGAACTCTTGGATATTTTTGCCACTAATAAATTTATTTAAGATTACATATATTATAGTAAAAAATAATAAAGTTAAAGAAACATTCTGCATGTAATTTATTTACTGTAACATATGGAAAAAATACTGTTACTAAAGAATTTTCTATATGAATAAAATAAGTATTTAGTATTCGATTCAATATAATTACATATACAGTTTAAATGAAGTTTAAAGTACCGTAACTGCAAGTAATATCTTTTTACTCTTTATTCAAATTTAAATGCAAATAAAATTTACATATAATATACTTCTAAAGCACTTAGAGAAATATTATGCTTAGCAATGAAAAAATTAATAATTAAATAATATGATAAAATTAATTTGTACATACTAAAAAATATCTAACATATCTTAAAATCACATTTGTAAGCGACTGTAAATAGCAACTTAGTGTCATTAAAATTCGATGAAACACGTTTGTTTCCATATTTTCTAATCGTGTTTTCTAATTTAAAAATAAATTTTAATTACTTATTAAAATTATATATTACATAAATTTTAATTACTTATTAAAAGGTAACTTTATTAGATGTTATTAATAAAATATCGTATATTTCAAATTTTAATTAAAATATTTTTTACTATAATCATCACCTTTGATTAAAATATATATTATTATTCGCGTGTACTTGCATGTGAGAATAAATACTTTACCTTTTTGTTGCCAACATTTATTTTGCTTTATAATATATTTAAAATAGTTTTTTTAAAAAAGATAAGATTATATAATTTTTAGCGAATTATGCTGTAATGCATAAAATTACAAGAATTTTAGAGCATAATGAAGAATAAAATTGTAGAAAAATTCCTCAAACAAAAATAGACTAATAAATTACAATAAAAATCTTCAGGTCATTACTTTTCATTAAAAAAAACATGTACCGTATTATGCAAGTAAACAAAATTTATATAGCTTTTGTACACGCATTTGTGTAATGATAATAATTTTTTAAATATTATTTTGAGGTAGTAATTTATATTTACGGGATCTCGAAAAAATGTTTTATTCAATCACAAAAATTTAAACTGCGATATTCTTTCTAAATTCTTTTATGTAATTATAGTAATTTACTTATGTAAACATTTTGTAATCATGCAATAAAAAATAATGTTGGCACTTAGAGAAAGCGGAATGCAAGATGTAAAAGTTCTAGATCCTTCTAGATAAAATCAAGGGTAAGAACTGGGAGAATTCAAAATGTACACAGAGTTCTAATAGAAAAAGAAATACATTTTACCTGATCTGAACTTGGACTTCGTGCCTTATCTTCATTTTCTCGTTTTAATTCGTCCTGCCGTTTGGGACTTCGCAAGACGCGTTGATAAGGATCGCCACCACCAAGATCACTGGTGTTCAATACGACTAAAGAGATCTTCTGCACGATGTCCACTATCACTAACCCCGACTCATTTCCATAGGCCAATCTAAACATTCAAACATCAAAACATTCAAAGTGTTGCATACTGTCTGCCTATGATATGCAGTGACATTTTTGAAAATTTATGCCTAGTAATATATGTTAATGTCAATTCAATTACGAAATACTCACAGGCCGTATGAGGAATTTAAACTGAGGGATGTTATATTTTCGGGTAGTTCTCCAGGAGGTGCAGTTGTCAAACAAATCAATGTCGCTTGAAAACCGGCTGGCCTTTTCTGTAGTCCCGTTTTGACTTTGAGCGGATGATTGAACTCTATAGTCTTCGTTTCCACGTTTCCTACGGTGTTTCCGGTTGCCGGAGATTCACGATCCGGTGAATTGTCCGCTTCTTTTAACGGATCCACCGATAAACATATTTCCAAAGTCTGTAATATCGAAAAAAAATCGTTTTATTCTTGTTATAAAAAAAAAAACACGAATGCAGCGTAAACAAAATACTGTTATTATGTAAATAAGATTTAATGAAGTGATATAATATCTAGATTAAAAAAGAATATTAATCGTTTCATTTTAAGTTTACTAATAGCAGCGCTGGCATGTATTTTAAATACTTTCATTTTAAATACATTTGTAATGCAATTGTACTTCATAGCGGGGCACATCAAAATATTTTGTATTTTATATTTCAAATCGAAAGTTTAAATGTATTTTGTATTTTGTAGTTCAAATGATAAGCTTAAATGTCAATCTTAGTATTTGAAATATAAAATATAAAATATTATATATTTTCAATCTTTCGATTTGAAATATTGAAATCAAAATACAATTGTATTACAAATACTGTATTAAAAAAAAAAATATTTGAAATACATGTCCAGCCCAGCTCTGACTAATAAATAGTAGCGGAAAGAGGTAATACATTAGTAAACAAGTAAATGACACTTACCACTACTTCAGACATACTTTCAACCTTTTTAAATTTGAACAATACGATATGCTTGCCACTTCCTGCAATAGCTAATTTCCGACTTTCAGGACAAAGGAAGATAAGTTGAATCGCTAACGGATCTTCCTCAGAATCTATACTACGCGTTCTAGTTTTTTCAAAAAGTTTCGCCGTCTTTAGTTTGTAAAGGACTTGTAATGTTCCCGCTGAAGCGTCCCAAAACTTTATACTGCCATCGGCATGCCTGCGGACAACATATATGTAGCCACAGAAATTTAAACAACTTATTGATTATCGCTTAACTTGTGATAACATGCATGTACGTAGTAACACGTACAATATTATCATGCATTTTAACTTATGAATATCATCATGATTAATAAAAAAATAAATTCTTTATTCATTGACACAAAGTTATATCCATAATAATATTACCCCGTAAGAATAATTTCGTTATAACTGCTAGAACTGGAGCTCCATTCGCCACCGGAGATAGGCCATTCTTTCTCGCTAAAGCCAGTCTTCTTCTGTGACTTTGATCCAACGGAATAAAATGCAGGTACTAGATCCGAAGGGCAATCCGCAAAATATGCACAACATGTCACAGGAGATTCATGAATATCCATAGGATATGGATTCTCAAAACAAGGGAATCCAGTAGTTAACAAATCTATCACAACCAGATCATTTTGTAATAAAACAACAACAGCATAAGGATCTTGAAAATCTGAAAAATGATAATAGTAATGATTAGTGCTACCAAATAATAGATATCATATATATATATATATATATACATAAAATTATAATACTGATGATACGTATAATGATAAAATTTTCATCATTTATACTGTAGTTGATAAAGATTAACTTGTAGTTACAAAGAAAAAGTAATATTTTATTTGAAAACATTAGAAAGCATGTTCTACTGTACCACTAGCCCATGGACTATCACACAGCGTTATAAAGTCTACAACATTATGTTCCATTTCGAGCACCGTAGTAGTTTTTCCATGCATCACTGTAATGCTGGGTGTTCTCCCAGTGGTGTCCTGTGCCAATCCACCAGAGAATATCACATATGCTTCTCTGAAAGTTTATGTTTAGCTCGTATATTACTTAAGATTAACAAATAGTTATTACTTAAAACTCTAATATAATGAAAACTATCTCATATCATTTTACCCTGATCTCGATAACTTCCATTCTACTTTTTGAATGGCCTTACAACGTTCAGGTTCTCCGTCTTTAGTGAATTTTGCTGAAAAAAAGATATAAAAATTTTATGTTACATGATCGAATAAATAATAGAATCATCAATCGAATCTCACCATGTGGAAATGTTATACTCGGTTTTAATTGCCGAATAGTCCAAGTTGAAAGAGAACCATCCGAGTGACTGCACATGAATTGTTTACCTTCATGATGCCATGTTATCGATGTTAATAAATCATCTGTTTGACATCTATAGTCAGCAATCTTGGTTTTTAAGTCCCATAAAACAACTTGCCCTGATGAATATCCTATAAGCATCTGAAAACAAAACATTCGCGCATATAAGAGAAGTGCGCTTCCTCATGTTAAAGGATACTTCCTTGAAACAAGACGTGGATATATATATATAAATGTATATATATAGGTGACAAAATGTTCTTTTACAATATATCTCGATTCTGTTGTCACGACAATACATTTAGCATATACTAGAGAGATCATAATATAGATAAAAATGTTGTGAACAATGGTTTCTACGAGATTTGTGCGAAGGGCACAGATAAAACTCAGAGATACGATGATTGCGCATGATGTTAATTATCGACTGCTGAAGAAAAACGAATGAGATGGACGAAAGATTTTCATAATCGAAAACAAGTAATCAACAAAGCAGGTTGTGTTATAAACGCGATCGAAAAAATTTATTTGTATTATGCCAAACTAATTATATACAAAATAATTTAATTATACAATTTTAATTTTGTCGTTAAATCTGAAATTAAAATACTTTCCAAGAATTTGAAAGACTTAAATTTCTTAAATTCCTCGTTCACGTAAATTTTTCATATTAGAAATCGCAGTTTCATAATTATAATTCTTAATGGTATTTTATTTAACATCACTGTTTAAAGATAAGAACGTTTTAATACGTTTTGATACTCTTAGAGACAATAAAATGGATATAATTGACGGGTATCGATTAAAATGTGTACAGTCCTCAGTAATTCGTTTATCTGTACGATTTTAAAAAGCACTTTTCTATAATAAATAATATTTTCGTAAATAAAATGGTATACATTTCCTTACACAGTTACAATCGAGAAAAAAATAGTATATTTATACGATATTACATATATAATATCAAATTTTAAACTATCGATATCAAAGACACAGAGAGTTGCAAACGCAACTCAAACACACAAACACTCATCACACACTCATGACTGCACAATTATATAGTAAGTAAATAGAAGACATATTTGCATACGGTCCGTAACAGAAACTCCGTTGTCAGAAGTTGAACTAACAGTGAATTCACATATCAAATGTGTAAAAAGATGAGTGATCATGACCGCGGTATGACTCTTTTATCAATTCATAAAATTTAAATCCATTTTGGAATATTAAACAATATGGATATTCTCCTTCTTTTTCTTTCTTAATGAAATAGAATTAGATTCTCTTTCGTTTGTATACACAACAGTGACAGCATGCACGCATGCACACATACAACATGCAAGCACACACTTGCACTTAGCTTGGATCCAAATAAATAATCCAAGTTTGTAAAGAAAATATATTGAATAAACGCCAATCACGCGCGTTAATGTTCCTCCTTCTTTTTTTTTATCGCGTCACGATAAAATTGAATAATGTCAATAATGAAATTATGATAAGGATGGAATAATAATGCAAAAAAAACGTACTCAAAAACGCGCGTACCTTGCTCAAATCTAAAGGATTATCACTCAAGTGTACTACAGCACCAGGGTGAGTCTTTCTAGATCTGAAAAATATATATATGTATATACACACACATGTATAAGAGAACCATTATTTTTGTGTTATTGTGAAACATATATAAAACTCGTGTGCGGTCTTTAACCGATGTGTTTTATTGTAGTTTTATTATTGTGCTTCAGCTGATAAGTATTACGTATAAGTGTTACGTTATTTAATGTGTGCCGATAATATTTTTATATATTAATTGGCACTATATTATATATTTCAAGAAAACACGATAAGAAAATCGTGGTTAATTAGTAGATATACAAAGAATAAATAATAAAGCATTCCTAAATAGATATAATAAATAGTTAGAGATTTTGTAGCGTATTGATGCCAATAAATCAAACGTACAAGTATTAATAGGCTTTGTCGATATATAGTAATGAATTTTCGGAAAATAGAAAGAAGATCACAGGATTCGCTTATATAAGTTATTTTAAGTGTCTCGCTATTGGGAATTATTCGTAACTAATTATTCATTAACATCTACGGCCACGCTTGTCCGTGACTTATTTACTAGTCAAATAATATTCTCTGACGTCCTATCGGGAAAAGTATCTGTGTCAAAAATAAGATTAAGTCAATACTCTTTTGACTGTCAGACAATTCTGAATTGGGTTAATTTCTACAACTGATTAATTAATAACCTTTAATTTATTTTGTGGATATATTAAGTCCCAATGGTGGTACACTTATAATGAACACCCTTATACCATCACTGCCACATTCACATCTATGTGTCTACAGTCAGGCACAATAAAGAACTACTAAGGTCTCTGACGTCTGTTCCTTCCAGTTAATAAAGTGTACAATACTAGCATAGGTATATAATACTAGTAGAGTTTTTTATTAGGGAGATAATCTCCCCCACACAACGAACGTTATCCGTCCACCGAAATTTAATTAACCTATACATTCACACATTTAGGACACAATCTCGAACGACACATCCGTTATAGGAATTAGTGGAAACGGGATCTGAAAATATATCTTACTTTTCACTCATCTTTTTGAAAAATATTTTCAAGAGACACCCTCGAGACAGCAAGTGCTAATCTGTTATGTAAACGTCTCTTGTAAGGATTACACAAATAACTAAATATATACCTCTTTTAAGATGAAATATTCTCTAAGCCACCATAATTCTTTACTTAATGTCATAAATACAGATTTATTAAGGTAATTTAAAGACGTGCGCGTCAGACGCGCATTCTATATCGATTAACAAAACGAATAGGGAATTACAGTGGCTTGGAAAATATTTTTCAAATTAAAAGAATTATCTGCAAACATATCCGAGATATTTTACCGATAATACGAACTTAAAGTGCCAATATTGTAAAAATTTTAAATAAATCTTTTATCACGTTAACGCTGTTGTTTTTGCAGAGTCTTTCCGTTTGCTTTCAGAAAATTTCACTAAAATAGTGATTAATTAATCAAGCGCTAAAGTTCAGAGGAAATTCACATCATATTATTGCCCTTTGTACTGAAGATCCTATCGCTGAAATCAATCATGTTAAGTGGCAGTTTGCTTCGAAATACTTACTTACCTTAATGTAACAAAAATATTAAATATGTTTGTATTCCCACAATTAATGAAAATAAAAATTACGAAGATTGTCATTAAAATTTATTATGCTTTGCATGCGTTTATCGACATACGGTTGCATTTTTAAACGTATCAGCGTTTTTCGTACAGATACACCGGTTTATATATGCGCTGCGCTTCTTTTATTAAGATTACCAAATATCGTAATAGCAAAAATGTTATATACTTACACTTCAATAGCCTTGTTCCAATTAATTACATATCCGGATAGAACAAACGTTTCAATATGCAGTATGTGAATATTTCCTCGATCGGTCCCAATGTACAACCATTTACTTTGCAACGGTAAATGTATGCAAGTGATTCTGTCGAAACAAATATTACACGTTTCGATTAACACTCGACTGCCGAAAAGTTCAAAGTAGTTTAGTCAGCGCTTGCGGAATGTGAAATCTTTCAAGTATATCACATTCCACTCGTGCAACGTATGATTAAAAGCCGTTAGGTGCACTATGCACGAATCCGTGTATACCGCAAAAGAGCGAAGCTCAAAGCTTAAAATTAGGGAAAGTAACATTAGCCCCGTCGCGTGTTAATGACTGACCTGTCTCTCTGAAACTTGAGGCTATGTACCACCTGCGGTATCTTCTGACGGAAGTTCCACAAATGCAAGGTGTCGTCCTCCGTAGCGGACACCAACGCTCCTTCGTTGATCAGGAACTGCAGTCGCAACACGGGCGAACATTCCTCATGTTTAACGTGTGCATCCACGCCCGGTCTACCCAAACTGTTTTTTTTTCATCCCATCAAATTAAGAAAAATGATCTGTATACACTGGAAGTCGCGATTATTAAATATCGTCGTGCCTTAACACTTTGATTGCTAAGTTGACTTTGGCATGAAGCATAAATCTAGTATATTATTTTAATACTTTATTATTTTTAATATCTTAATATAAATAATTTATATTGTTTCTTTAATATCTTAAATGGGTAATAAAATCATCCATGTTCATGTCTATCAATATAGATTAACTTTTATCTCAATTTATCTTACTCTTTATCTTTTTATAATTCTTATTAGAAAAAGATAAAGTAAATTAAATTGAGATTACAGTTAGTTTATATTGTCAGAAATAAACATTAATCTGATAAATAAAACCGTTCCTTATAACAAATAAATGAATTAAAGCTGATTCTTAGATAACTTTTATCTCAATTTATCTTACTCTTTATCTTTTTATAATTCTTATTAGAAAAAGATAAAGTAAATTAAATTGAGATTACAGTTAGTTTATATTGTCAGAAATAAACATTAATCTGATAAATAAAACCGTTCCTTATAACAAATAAATGACGACGTCCTTATGAATTTGATATGATTTTGCTTGAAGCATCTAAAAATTTACTAAGTATATCTGAAAATAATTTTATTAGACTATCAAAATAATTATACAAGATATTAAAGCTGATTCTTAGAATGTCAAAATTTTTAAAAAATTGCTCATCATGCTTCAGTTTCCTACATAATTATTTTGATAGTTCGTCAAAATTATTTTCAGATCTGTATTTAACTAAATTTATTTAGTTCTTAAAATTTTCCTGTATAATACACGCGATTCAAATATGAGTGACATGGCAGTCAAAGTGTTAATCACAATTCCGCATATACAATAATTCTCTTACCGCGCAATAGCTTATTAAAAGTTTGCGTATATAAAATAACACAAAGATACAAAAATCGAGAAAAAGAGACATTGTTGGAAAAGTCCCGTCGATACCAATTCAATCATATCATACAAATTCGTTAACTTCGGCAAGTCAGTAAAACGTCTTAAATACCGTGAAACCGTAAAATTTTTCATCTACAGCGAAATCGACAGCGAGGTTGGGAACTCTTCCGTTTATAGTTCATCACGATAGTTGGTAATGCCCACCGAACTGCGATGAGCATCTATTACTACACTTTGGCCATGATAGATCAATGAAATCGCTGACGTGTAAAAACACACGGTCGAAGAGCCACGAACCGACAGGACCGTGTAATTAATCCGCTAAAATTGTACAAACTCGTTGTATATCCGAAATTTTTTATAGCGATCACAAAAGCAGGGTGTCGAGTACCTACAGTTTTTACTTCCGCCAGTACAACAATTCTCGACACAAGCGTTGTTTTGTTATATAACATGACAACTGAATTACGCGAGTATATACATGGAAAGAACGATTTTGCTGAAGTATTTAAAAATGTAGGTAGATAGAAATCTGAATATAATTTCGTTGGAGCATCAAAATAATTATGTAGGAAACTCAGGCATGACGCTGCAAAAAGTTTTGATATTCTAGCAACCTAGCAGTTTGAGCGTTCCACGTAATTATTCTGATAGTTTAATGAAATTATTTTCAGACCCGCATCTAATTAAATACTTCAGCAAAGCCGTCTTTTCCATATATTTACTGATGACACACGTGGTCGAGAAAAAATTTGATAATTACTCGACACTACGCAGTAGCAAACACAGTGCATAAAAAAAAAGAAAAAAAAAGAGAGAAAAATTGTATCATGTTGCTGATATCAACGGGTTGACCCGACTTTCGTGTTTTTTTAATCGCCACGCGCATTCTCTTCTGCCGTCGGCAAGAATAAAAAACGTTTAATTGCAGAATGTCGCCCCGTATTAATGATAACGTCGAAGGATACATCCTGAGGGATCCTGATTTAGTGCCAATAGCTAGGAGCCTTTGAACTGGGTCGAATGCCAACGCTGTCGGTTGATGCGGGAAGCCGTGTCTGAATGTCTGTAACATAAAAGGTATCCGTTTCATGTGCCATCTTTCCTGCTTTAGTCGCCTGGAAGTGACTATTCATCCCCGTAAGGGGTTGCGGAGATATATCAGACGGGCCGGGGGGGATGGCATTGTTTCATCGGTTTCTATTGTGTGCACCTCGTGGACAACCTGGCTACTGTTAATTCTATACCTTTGTTGCCCGTAAATGTTAGCGATATGTATTGTTCATCGCGGGTATTTAAAGTCGGTTTCATCGGGCGTTATCCTCGATTTTCCATAAAAAGCCATTCCCTCTCTGTCGTCATTAGGAGGGACCGAAGATGGGAACAAAGTATGTACATCTCACCCTTATCCCTAAACTTTTAAAGAAGTTTCCCTCACGCTATAAAAGTAGATATTTTTATGGGAGGAAACTTACGTCACGTAAAGTAACGCGACATGCGACACGGGGGCCGTATATGCCGATATAGAACGTCATGGCTTACACCGTTCTCCGCTCAAGAAACTTGGCTTAAAACTTTGCCTCGCTCCGTTTTACTGTGCGAACCGAAGGGATGAGGTAATCTTATGAAATGGAAGATGCGCCTCGCCGCGCGCTTTTCGCGGAGCCTGCTCTCGCGATCGTCTTCGTCGCGGTGCACATCAACGACTATCAAAGTCAGTGTAAAAGAAAAAGGAGGGAGAAAGGGAGTATCTCCGAAAAAATTCGGAAGATCTACGTCGTGCTCGACAAATCGGCGATTACGTGAACAAGCTGTGGAAAACCTTAGATCTATTCTTTTTAACTTCTTGCACGGTTCATCTTCCTTCTTTTTCTTTTTACGCTGGAGAGGAAAACAGAAAAAGATGAGCCACGCAAAAAGTTAAGCTGAAAAGAACAGACGTCTTGTTTTAGGACTAACCACGAGCGCGATCGGTGGAGGAGAAGGTGGAAGAGGTGGAGAGTACACACGGGCAACGTACATGCTTTCGAGGTCGATTTTGGTGCAGCGGGATTCCGCCAACCGCTTTTCGTCGCTGGTGAAAACTGCCCTCATTCCATTTCACCGGCCGCACCACTACCGGTGGGCACCGGGGGAAGTGGGTTAAAATATAGCGATACGAAAGTTACGATCGCCCACAGGAGGAACTCTCCCCCTCGCTCTACCTTCCAGCACGGGTTAGGTTCCTCGATTTCGTCGATGTCCCCGAGGGAGGCTCGCCCACGCGCAATTTCCGCCGGGCCGGCTTGCCGGATCGCTGATGGACCCGTCGTCAGCGCAAAATATCTTGCACGAAAAATTACTCGTGTAGAATAAGAAGATTGCAGAGAATTTTAGAAGCTACGTTGGAGTATGCGGAATAATCGCGGCTCAAGTAGTATAATCAATCGTGTAATTTCATCGACGATGCATATCGACGATATTTATTTGCGATATATTCCACGAGATAATTTAATTTTGCTGTAATATCAAGGTCGATCGACATTTCACCGTACTAATAAAAGTGACACAAAAAAGTCAAAAGTTAGTATTTTTTAGATAATAAAAGAAAATTGACTTTAAGACTAATATACATTTCAGGCCAAAAGTTTGGAAACACTTTTTAAAAATTAACGTTTTTGAGATTGCTTAGTCAAGTATCTACAATGTATTTTTTAATAATAATTCTTATGGTCCAATAACTGTCATTGAATCTAAAGAATTATTAGTAAGAAATGGCTACGTTTAGCAGAAAAAAGTTTGTAACTATTGTAAAATTCTTTAATATAATCTTCAATATGATTTAGTTCCAGTGAGGAAGGGGAAACTCACACAATCACATCTTATAATAGTTGCAAAGTAACTTTTCCTGTTGAGCGCAGCCATTATTCTGGATATTTAAGTAATTCCAAAAATGTCAATTTTTAAAAAGTGTTTCCAAACTTTTGGCTTGAATGTATTTTTGTGGAAAAACATTTGTAACCCATTTACTTGTATGGAAAATGTCACAACTCTTATAAGGGATGAAGTTTACGCTGTACTAGCTCCTACGGCGCGAAATATTACAGCAATAATGCAGCAATATTACTTTGAAAGATTACAATATTTGATAAAACATTACTACAATATTTAGAGAAATATTGCAGATATATTGTTGCAACATTATGCAATTCAATAATTAATCCAATTTTATTAATTGCTAACATATTATTGTTTAGCATCATATTCCAAAATACATATGATGTTATGATAAAAAAATATTTAAAGACCTAGAAAACACACTAAAAAAATGTTGGGAATCTCCAGAAGACCAACTTGTTCTGCCTTATGCCTTCTTATAAATCTCTTGTTTTCTTCTTACGAGAAGCGCGTCCATCTCGTGGCGGGGCCGCGTACTTACATCTTGAATTATAATATTGCAGCAATATTGCTACAATTTTGTATAATATTGTGCACTATTAAAATATGCTGCAATATTTTGTGCTGTAGAGGAGGATTACATTGTTCAAATTTTGGAAACTCATGACATAGTTTTAAAGAATACAACATATATAATTAAAAGTATAACAAAGAAATAAAGTGAAATTAAAACGTTCCAATTTTCAGTTTCAAAGAATTTTTAAAGTGCTCTACTTAAAAGGTTGCTAAGTTTGAGATGTGTCATTTTTTCTATCAACGCAGCGATATCGAAGATTTTTTACACGGTTCATTTATACCTTCATCGCTTCATTGCGTGCGAATAAAATCAGGTCAGAAATCGCATCGGTCAAACGGACGCGATCCTTACAATGCTTATCACAACGCAGCATCGATGGACTTCGAAATTGTTAAATTTCTAATTTGCGAGCAAACGTTGAAAGTTGTTGGTCGCTCTCGTGCTCATGCGAGGAAAGTGTTGTTCTGCATGAGAACGCTGACGCGAAACTATTGACCTAATTCTAAAAAGATACGTTGTGTTTAAACAAATTTAGCGATCCTTAATCTATTTGTTTGAAAATTCACACTTCTGCATTCTGGGAAGAAATTTAAATTAAGTATAATGCAAAACGAGAGATGGATGAATAGATAGATAGATAGACAAATATAGATATCACCATTTATTGAACGTTCTAGGAACGCATTCTTTCAAGCGCTAAACAAAACACAATTGATAAAGTAAACTTGATATTACGAAGAAATAGGAACTAAAATAACAGTAAAAAAAAAAGAAAAAATAAAGAGAGAGAAGGAGAAAAAGAGATTTCTCGTGGCAGATGTAATTTCGCGACCGCAGAAATTAATCCGCTCACGCAGCGCGGCGGGCACGGATTATCGTCAGGCAGAAAGCGTTTCACTCGATCGTATTATAGCGTGACGATTGTATTGTAATTTGCGGCGACAGGCCGGGGCTTACCCGACGCCCTGCAGGCGCGACAATCCGCGAGCAAACACACATATGCACGCACGATGTCAGGCCACGTATGTACCTATTCTTTCTCTACCGCGTGAAAAAAATTTCCCCGAGCCACGTTAGCCACAATATGGCAACGCGTTCAAACGCCTTTGAGAGCAACAAATTCGCCGATTGATCATCGCTTCGTTTCTATATCCGTTTTGGCAAACGCGAAATGTATACGTATAACCGTAAGAAAGCACATATTTACATAAGCTTATAAAGGTCGTTTAGGATCAGCCTATTTCCAGAAGATCGGATCGCGTTTAGCGAAAGATTTTTGCTAACTAAACGAAAAGAACAGTTTTGCTGACGTATCTAAAAATTTAGTTATAGATATAGATCTGAAAATAATTTTATTGAATAATCAAGATAATTATGTAGGACGCTCAATCTCGTTGCTAAAATATGAAAAGCATTGCTATTATGCTTGAGTTTTTTACATAAATATTTTGATGGTCCAATAAAATTAATTTCAAATCTGTGTCTATCTAAAAATTTTTAAAGTTTTCGCAAAATCATCCTTTCTATATAAAAATTGGATTAATGCAAAGTGAATTCTACTTCCTGGCATCCTCCGATTTTCACCAAACGAATAAATGAAACAATAGAATCATAGCAATTAACAAATTAAAACGGTAAAACCGACACATATTGTATTATAAAAACTCACACGCGAGACGGCGTAAATTTGCAAAACATTTATCTTTATACAGCTCTGCAATTAATAACCAATTAATTCTATCTCCTACGATATGGTTATATCAGCTTCCTAACACTCGTTCGCGGTGTTATTACACAACGAGATATGTTTATATCGCTTATGTTACCGAGATAATATTTAATTAACTGTTTTCCGCATGTGTCGATACAACCGTAAAAAGAATTAGTTTGATTTTGTTACATGGAAAGAATAGTTTTGCTCAAGCATCTAAAAATTTAGCTAGATACCGATCTCAGTAATTATACTGGACTATCAAAATAATTAAATTGGACACTCAAACTCTGACTGCTAGAACATTCAGAAAAAAAAGTGTTGGCGACTGTATAGGTGACAAATATAGAAATCTTATGTTACGTACAATTAAAGTATATAATTAAATAAACTATTTTACAGTCGCGATAATGTACATAGTTGAACAAGCTATTTTACAATTACAATAACTATGCGATAAAATATCTTATTCAACTATGTACATTAATTCTACGTATGAAACTTGCGCAGTTGTCACCTTTACAGTATTTTACCACTTTATCTTTTTCTCTGAGTAAATGACAAAATTTTTTGCAACATTATCATCGTCCAATAAAATTATTTTGATGATCCAATATACAAATTTTCAAATTTGTATCTAGCTAAATATTTAAATAATTCAGCAAGATCATTCTTTCCTTTTCTTATAAACAATGCAACGAAAAATCAGTAAGATCGATAAATCTCGAGGATTCTTGGTAGAGTTCTCTCGACATAAATTTCATATATTGGTACGTGACGCTTTTTAAAAGTATTCGACATCGCTTGAAATTTCTTGAAATCTGGATCCCTGTTCGTTCGAGCGGCAATTCGTTCGGCCTTGAGCGCATCCTCGATTATTCGCGTTGTCTTTGAGGTACGAAGAACAAAATTGATGTCTGCGGTTTGGTCCAGGAGTTACGACATTGCGCATATAGAAGATACAGCGAAATGATAGATACGGCGAAATGTACACGAGTGGTCCACGACAACGTCAGTTCAATATCAAGGTTGCTATCAATTTTCCGCTAGTGAAAACTTTGACGGGCGTGCATCGGCTTCATGTCCGCGTTTTTCATTCTGTTTTTTTTTTACCTTTTCATAAAACCATGCAAAACGGCGCAGGATATAAAAAGTGTCATTTACTCCAAAATTGCATGGAAAGAACGATTTTGCTGAAGTAGGTATCTAAAAATGTAGGTAGATAAAAATTTGAAAATAATTTTGTTGAACTATCAAAATAATTTTATAAGTAACTGAAGTGTGATGAACAGCGCTGCAAAAAGTTGACATTTTAACAACCAAGCTTGAATGTCCTTTATAATTACTTTGACAAAAATTATTTTCAAATATTTCGCTACATTTTTAGATACTTCAGGCAGAATCGTTCTGTCCGTATGCAAGCGGTAAACCGGAAAAGTGCAGATAAATAAATCGTCCTCTAAATAAAATTATTTACATAAAGGAAGTAATTATTCATACAATTCCTACGTCGTCCATTGTGAAGAGTAATGAAAAATATGCAGGGGATGCAAACTCGGATCACGGGAAACCACCGGAAATTCCGCTCTTCAAGATTGGATCTCGTCCGATTTCGGGCCATGTGAGATTCCCGGTAAAACCCCCTTTTCGGGGTAGAGCCGAACAAAGGGGAGTACCGTCGATCATAATAGATCCTTTCTGGATGAAGTAATATCTGCCTCGTGGTTCTATCTGGAAGAAAAATTAAAAAGGTGCGCCTTGTACGTACCTGACGCGGTATATCGTCGCTTTTGCATCGCGAGCTGAAATTTATTCATTTCTGCATTTTCTATTATACGACCTGCTAGCGCAGCTGCATCGTCGGGGGCCATTATTTCCGCCTTGCTGACAGATTCAGATACGCGCGTGTTCAAATGAATGTACGTCGCGGCGTAATTTCTAATTTCTCGCAAAGGTAGTACTCGCACCTACTTGCCTCCCTGTTTCTCTGTGTGTGCCACATATATTTTTTTTTATTCTCTTTTTGCTCTCGTCACCTTTTACGGTTCGCGTTCGCTCGGAGGAAGATTACGAAAAGTGAGTCGTGCGATAAACGGTCGAAAAGAGTTATCTTTTAACCGGGGGAAAAAAAAAACCTCGCGTTTCCTGTGGATTTATATACGCGCCACACTCATCTCACTTTTATCGCGGCGAGTTCTCCGACGTGAAGGATCACCGTGGATAAAAAAAATTCGGGGGCACGATCGCTTTACTACCGCAGAAAGAGAGCCGTAGTAATTGTAAATAATTAAAGATCGAGTTCCTGCGCCCCGAGTTGCGAGAGGTCGTTATTTATCAATGCGCTCGAACGTCGGCAGTTCTGGGTACATCACACAATATGATTCCTTATTGACGATATTGCCTGTATAAGCTACGGAGCCCACGAGAGGGCGAGTCATCATAACTCGCGACGTATTGACAGATCTGTCACATGTGTCTCCTATAAATTGCCTTTATTGGGAGTACAAATGATACTCCCCCGCGTTTTATTGCCGTGGAATTTGCGTACGAAAAATTAAATGATAAATTAAAATAATAACGACAAGCTTCGATCGCGTTCATAACGATGACGCACGTCAATCTCGCGTTCCTGTAATGTGTCGAAAATGAGATACGAGAAATATCGAGGTAAATAAGATAAAGTGCGACGCTCGCAAACACGAGTAGACGATTTTTCAACTTCCGCCTTGCTTCTCTCGTCATTTTACCAATTCCTGTCGAACGCTAAGCGTAACGAAGAATTACGTATGGCTCCTAATAGGAATTTCAAAATTTAAACGAACTAAGTAAGACTCTTAAAAGTGAAATAAATATAAAATTAAAACAGGACTAAGATTCAAGTGCGGATAAAATGCGCAGTTATTTGATAAAGTAATAAATAATACAGAAGAAAGTTGAACGTTTTATGGTTCGGACCAAAGCTTTCAACTTTCCTACGTATTAATTACTTTTACTTTTACACAGAAAGAGCAATTTTGCTGAAGTATCTAAAAATTTATAGCGAATTCAATTGGACGCGCTAATGCACTGCATTATTAAAGTCGTTGTACATTGAGTAATCTTAATCTAAGTATAAAAGTGAAAATTTCAAATTAAAACATACATATTTTACCTGTAAAAGCACAATAAATATTTCGCACTATTTCTATATTTATATTAAACACGCACATCTTTACGTCAATTTATGTATGATGGCTAGTGTGCACTGAGTATGTCCAACCAAATTCGCTATTAGTTAAACACAGTTAAACACAGTTAAACACAGTGAAAATAATTTTATTAAACCATTAAAATAATTATGCAAGGACATTCAAGCTGGTTGCTGAAATGTCAAAACGTTTTGCATCATAAATAAGCAAAGAGGATTATATTCGGTTAAAACGAGTCTTGATGGGTAATAATATTTTTATATAAATTTTATAATACAATTTTCCAGCTCTCAAACAAACAGTGTGCCGATTATTTGTCGATCTTGAAATACAGTTCTAAACTGAAGCAGAATATAATATTACAAATTAAATTGATGAGCAATTTAATATTAACTGATGTACTAATAAACATCTTTAAAACATTGTAGAGAATTTATTATGAAAAATATCCAGCTTCAGTTTAAGACTGCGTTTTAAAATCGATAAATAATCGGTGCGCAGCTTGCTTGAATTGGAAAATTCACACAAAAATATTAAGCACTAAGACCCGCTTTAACCGAATTCGCGTATTTATGTTGAATATATCTTAATCAATTTTTAGTTAATATTGTTTTTTCAGTATTATCGCCATATTTGAATCTTCTACATACATTCTAAATTTCTTGGAATAAAATCTCATTCCAAGAGAATGAAAATATAATACAATCACTTTCGAAAAAGAGTGAAAATATTTCATTTCTTGAAAAAGTGACAATTTTCACTCTTTTTCAAGAGGTGAAATATTTTCAATCTTTTTTAAAAGTAGTTATATTTTAATTCTTTTGATGGAGATTTCACTCCAAGAAATTTAAAGTGTAATTATCTCATACATAATTATTTTAATAATTTAACATAATTATTTTCAGATCTTATCTAATTAAATGTTTAGATATTTACATTGAGAAAAATTTCTAGTTGAAAATGAAGGAATCAAAAGATTTTGAATAATTAGAATTCTGATCATCTCAATTAGAATTATAATAGATTAAAAAAAATTCTGATTTATCCATTTTCAATCAGAATTCTAATTAATGCAACTAGACTCTTTTCACAGTGTAGATACAAAATCATTCTTTCCGTATATTAGCCCTATTCTAATTTACTTTCATAAGAATTTCCTTCAAAAAAAAAAAAAAGAAAAATTGCTCTTTAACTTCATAATCTGTTAAATTAACCGAAGTAAATTTCTGCACGACGCTAACAATAAGTCAAATGTTTCCTTCTGTTAAGACCCGCAATCAATATTCATCAGGATATTCCTAAATGTATTAGCGTTGCACCGAAATTTTAGCGGTGCATTTCCGTGGGATGTATGCAAATGTCAGGTCGGGCGATAAACCGCCCGAGCGTTCGGGATAAAACCATCAGCAATTATGCAACGCATGCAAGCGTATCATCGTTTCCGAGAAAGAACGTGGCAATTTTGTGTCGTGGAATAATACATGGCTATTTCAAATGCGCGCCGTTATTCGTCGATGCATACATAAATGAGGAAACGAATGCGAGATAAGTGCAGATTTGCGTGTTTTATTCCTCCGGGAGTAAAAACTACAAGCCGCAGTCTAATCGACTGCCCTGAGAATTTCTCGCTACGTCAGCTCTGCATCTCCGTTTCGTGTGGAGAACGTCGAATGGAAAATTGCATGTCGAATCAGCGCGCGCATCGAAAAAAAAAATATGCTAGCTATCAAATGTATTTTATTTAGCGTTTGATGCAATATTTAGTAAATATTACCACTGTTAAATATCAAAGGATCGATGGCAACCCAATCCCTTGGATTAAATAACATTTTGTTATTTTTAACTTCATGTGTGTCAAAATGTAAATAAATATAATTGATATCAAAATAAACAACGTCTATACTAACGTATACACTTTAGTAAATAATAAACTTAAATTCGAGTCAAATTTAAAACATTTTCTCGAGTTAAATTGTTTAACTTTATTGTTTATTATTTTAATTAAATTAACGATATGTTGAGTAGAAGCAGTGATAAATTTAATTATAGAAATAATTAAAAATAATTAAAATTGAGTATAATTTAACAGAACATAATAAAATGTAGTAATCAACTGTTTGGTAATAATTAGAAAAATAAGATAATATTCAAAAAAACAAAGTTAGCGTTTAGTTGATTTTCATTATATTAACCGAATATTTGATTGAAATTATTGTATTTCATCAAAGCTTTCATAATTATAATCTGAGTTTAATTATTATTCAAACAATATAGAAAACGTCGATTAAAAGGTTCTAAGCCAAGCAGGGTTTTAATGTTAATGAAATAATTACATTAAATTATAATGGAGTCGTGCCACAAAGGAGAAAGTGTTGCAATAATAAAATATAAAATATAATTATTATTATCGCACGGAAAAATAGTCTGGTTGTACTAATTGGAATTTTGGTTGAAAATACCAATTAAGACAAATCAGAAGATTCTGATTTGATTAAATCTTATAATTCTAGTTGAAATGATCAGAATTCTGATTGATACGATTAGATTCATTCATCTTCAACGAGAAATTTTTCTCAGTGTAGACTTTTTTTTCAATACGCCAAGAAAGGTACATGAAGCTCGAATGTCATCATCCTCGCTTCGAGCGAGAAAATTAAAATAATAGTGGTGACTATATATGATCGCCTACGCGCATCGAGCGATGATTTCAGCGCAGGCAAATGTGCAATGCAGCGCGTGTTGCGTCGTTCAAGTTCGACTCGCCGTGAAAATCGCAATCGTGACCTCGTTTATAACGGTGATCTACTTGGCGATTTTCGATGTGCTGCAGCTTCGTGAGGACAAATGCGAAAGGTAAACGCGTGAAAGGTGTCGGTCTGAATTGATCATCGCCGAGGCGACTGGACGCGCGTCCCACGAGCGATCGAATTAAAATTGCAATGCTCGGCGAGATCGCGAAGGCCGAGAAACGGAATCGGGAGATCGATCGGGGTTGGAAGGCATGTAACAAAAGGTCTGTTTTCTACAACTGGATTAGCGTACACTTTTTTAGCGAACTTAAAATGAAATGGGTATATGATATTCGACTTGATATTCGACGAAATTGAGAAAGATAATTCTGGTGCAATCCAGTGCAGAAATAATAAACGGATCTAAAGATACGCGGCGCAACCAGAAGATTCTGATCATTGACGTTTTTTCATTATCCAAGCGATCACGGCTAAGACTATCTTCGTCTTCTGATCCCTGAAGACGAAGATAGCCTTAGCCGTGATCGCTTCTGGTTGAATAATAAAAAAAACGTCCTATATCAATCAGAATTCTTGTTATCTCAACTAGAATTACAGTATGCGCCAAAAAAAAATGCGACTCTCTTTTAATCGCTATTATGTTTGCCGAGTGTGACACAGTAACGCAGTGATTGCAATTAAAGGAAATCATATCGAATAAATATTTGGTAGAAGGGCAAAATATTTGTGTTATAATCAAATTTGCCTCCGCGTCCACTCACTTTATTTAACTAAACCGACAACTGAAGTGTTAGTTGTGAGAGTCGCATTTTTTTTTTTGCGCATACTGTATAGTAGATTCAACCAGAAAATTCTGATTTAAGATTCCAATTAATGCAATCAGATTCAGGGCAAACAATGTAGGAACAACGCGTATTTCTTAATCGTTCTTATCTTAATCTTGTGTTTTCTCTCGTTTATCTCCCGCATTCGCATATCAGCCCGTTATCTGTTCCTCGACCGCGTAACGGATATTCACACGAACGGCATACCGCGATAGTTGATATCAGCTTCACCGACAGTTACTCGCTGGAGTAAGTAAATAGACGGGGACAGTTTCGTTGCACGAAAGCCAGACAAACCCAGACAAGCTGGAGATACCCCATGCGACGTGAAGCAAGTATCGACAGCCGTCGGGAGTCGGGATGTTTACGCTCCTCGGGTTTATATACCCCAAACTAGACAAACTGAGGTCTTCGACGAGCTTCACGAATCCGCCTTGCCACGGCTCGCGTTCGCGTGTCTCGCGAGTGTATTTAATTCTGAGGCGCGATTTCAGAATTATTTAACTGGACACGGACGCGAGAATGTGGCACGAATCAGACTCTCGCTTAGAGGATCCCTTTTCTAAAGAAGAGAGTTCCAAGGGGACTCCAGATAGAACACAGAAATTATAATGATATCACAGGACGTCATCATGACCTTATTTGTCATTTATAATTTCACTTTATGTGTTCCATTCAGAACGGGAAATTACAAAATTGAGAAGTACGTTTGTTTTCTTCACGGAAGAACGGTTTTGCTGAAGTATCTAAAAATTTAACTAAATGCAGATCTGAAAACATGAATTTCATCTGAATCATCAAAATAATTTGTATAGGACGCTTAAGCTGACTGTTAGAATCTTTATTCACAATCAACATTTTTTACAGTATTGCTCATCGTGCTTGAGTTTCCCAGATAATTATTTTGATGGACTAACAAAAATATTTCAAATCTGTATCTATCATACAGATCTAAAAATAGTAAAAATAATTTTGTTAGAGCTAAATTTTTAGATACTTCAGCAAAACCATTATTGCTGTGTTCAGTCTTCTCTTCTTTCACAGAATGTATACATCCATGGACAAAAACTCGATATCTCTTCTGGATCTAGTAAAGCAAATTCAAAAGGTGCTTACTTTGTTCTCTTTGTTTTACAAGAATTATATATCAAAGTCATATTACGTATTTGTTTTAGAATACTCGATACGTGACTTTCACATATATCATTTCTGTATAATAGAACAAGATATCCAATAAACACCAATTAATAGTACATAACATACAATAACACCAATATTACAATTTCACATTTAACAACTCCACACAAATTATTCCAGCAATACTGTAAATATTACAGTAATGTTGCTGCAAGCTTTCATACTGCGTGGGTTGTAACTGTTATGTACAACACGTTATATCACATTTAGGTCGCGGTCCAATTCACGCTAACATCCCTTAAGAATCATTTCAGCCTTGCTGTTTATGAAATGTTAAACAAGGGCAAATGATGCTCACGAACATTGCGAACTTGAATCAGTCGTTATATTGCGTGTGAAATTATAACATTGATGTTATGTTACTGTTCGTTGGTGTTTACTGAATAGGCATTGTCGAACCTCCTTCACTAGATCTACGAGTCAATAGATCACTATACTTATTATAGATGTACTCACGAAAACGGAGTACTCGATTGAGTTAACGGATAGCGCGATGCAATTGATATGAATTTATTCAGCGATATGAATGCCAACGAGTTCAGATTACGTAAGCTTTCGATATTGACACGGCGCATTTACTGGCACATCGGGGTTGTTTACAAAGCAAAGAGCAGAAAGCTCGAGAGCCGGGACGAGATGGTCTCGAGGAAAACAGGCTTTTATTCCGAATGATCCTTCGAGCGCCGCACTTAAGATAAATGACGAATAAAACGGCGAATGAGACTGAATCTATCCAATCGTTGAATCCAATTTGGATCTAATTATCTCACTTCTTCCTCTTTTCATTCCTGATCGTTATATAATGTAACGAACGGGTTTTGCGCATCCCATTATAATTAATGTTGCAGGTGCTTTCCAAATAAGGAACACAAATGAGTCATTTGAAATGACACATATGGAAAGAATGCTAAAATATCTAAACATTTATCTAAATACTAAGCTATGCTGAGAAAAATGTCTGGTTGGATTAATTGGAATTCTGAAAAATTCTTGAAAATGGATGAATCAGAATTTTCTGGTTAAATCTATTAAATTCTAATTGAGATAATCGGAATTCCAATTGATATAATCAAAATCTTCTATAGTTCGTCCATTTTCAACCAGATATTTTTTTCAGTGTAAAAATAATTTTGTTGGATCATAAAAATAATTATATATACTACAGGAATCTCAAGCATGATGAGCAATGTTGAAAAAAGTTTTTACATTCTAGTAACCAATTTGAGCATTTTACATAATTATTTTGATCCAATTAAATTATTTTTAGATTTATGTCTAACTAAATTTTTAGATACTTGAGCAAAACTGTCCTTTCCATGCAGTGAATTCCTTGTTTAATATTGACAAGCAACAAGAATGTAATAATTCACTGTATTTAGGATCATAAGTCGTATTCTTTTAAGATCGCAAAATTGGATTAATTACAATTTTATATTTATAAAATTATATTAATACAAGTTATCAAAAATTATGGTTTAGAAATTTTATTTTCTTAAATATTGACATTCAATGCATAAAATGATACTCCCTTCTTCCGTTTCCGAATCGTTATCTTTTTTTAAAAAAATGTACTCTTTTCTTGTGATTTTCAGATACGATAACCCTAACTATGTGTTGCGCCGTGTCATTTGTGTCTCTCGTTGAAAAACAGCTACTATCTACTCGCCCGCCGGTAGCGTATACTTTTCTTTACATTATGAGTTACGACTGACCCCATAAAATTTCTAATTGCGCGACTTGCGTCGTTCAGTCAATCGTTAAACCCTGCGGGGAAGGAAAAAAACCCCGCAGTAGATCTCATTTCGCACTATAGTCCGAAAACAGTAGATTCGCACGTCATCGGACTTCTCTAAAAATCTTTCCTGGATCGGCGAAGGTCTGTGAAAAATGCGCCGAGGACGGCGTGTTATCGACAGGTCCACTTTAATTAGGGCGAACGGGGGGAGAGAGGGTGAAGTGGGGGTTGAAAGGAGTAGAGGGATACCAGGTTGAACCCTCTCGTACTGACCTTCTTAACTTGAAAGTGCTCCGTCCTGAGATTCTCGATGATTTCCTGGTCGGGCTTGGTGGGCTGCGGGACCGACGACCGGAACCCGTCGAGTACACCCTTGATCGTGAACTTCTTCATCGCGTCTGCCAAATGGGGTCGGCCACTCAGGGGGGATCACATGTGCAATCGCCGCCGTCCGTCTACGAAATCACGGCCAGGAATTCGAAGATCTGGCTCGCCGTGGCTCCTCTCTCTCTCTCTTTCTCTCTCTCTTTCTTTGCTCCGGGCTCATTCGCGAAAATCCAATGACATGTTTTCGCTCTTTCTCTCTCTTTCACGGGCGCGATCAACTTCTCGTCGTTGAAAGCACTGCTGCTGCTGCTGCTGCTGCTGACGCCGCACCGCTCCGCGCCGCACCGCGCCGCGCCGCGTCGCGCTGTGCCACAGACGGGGTGCCGCGATCGTGTCGTCCGTTTTTCTCACGTCGCGCACCAGCGGTCTGCCTCCGAGGATACGGAGGTAGAATCGTTAAACACTTTGGGAGGAACGACGACCGTCGGTCGATCCTCACGGCCGTCCCCGACGCTTTTACGCCGTACGCTGGAACTCCGAGCGCAGGCCGAGACGTGGCGAAGCTGTGTGTTTTCGTAGTTGACAGCAATGCGGTGTTGTTTGATCGCGCCAGGATCAATAACTGGCAACAGGCTCATGTGGAGTTTCGCACGGCTGCGAGCGCCGTGCTGCGCGAGCGCGATGCGCGCCACGGCTCGCCGCGCAATCGCGAGCGACGAGTGCTCGCGATTGGCCGAATTCGCCCAATGACGTGCGACGCGTCCGGGATCACGGGCGCTTACGGGCGCTTACGGGCCCTGGGGATATACGGCACGTTCGAGACTATGGCCGGTGTTCATAGTCAGATCTTATATTCGAGATCGTCTTAAGTACGGTCTTAAGAAGTCACAAACCAATCAAGAGAGCCGTATTAGCGTCTTAAGACCGTACTTAAGACAGCTTGAAATAAGATCTGACTATGAATACCGAGCTATATACGCGCTTCTCCACGTTCTCGTCTAAGTATTCGCGTCTCGCGATTGTTGACTATAAGAAGAGAGTACGATTTTTTCAGGGATCGTTCTATTTTTTCATATTCTATGTATTCTTCATAGAAATAAAAAATTATCATAATAATGACGCTACACTCGAGAAAAAAATTGTGTGTGAAATAAATTAAGTTAATTCAATTCTTATACAATTCACATCGTTACGAAATCACTATCATCGGTTGTACTTAATTCAATCATTTAATTAAAAACTAATTCAATGTTGGATCAACAATTATTTTCAATTATTAGTTTCTGATAAGTTGAAATCTGAATATTTATATCTATTCCTAATATTTCTTTTATTGTGTACAGCTCTTTACGTTTAATCTTTATTCCTAATTTTTTATTTCTCCGTTATTTCATACTCATTCTTGTTCCTAATATTTCCTCCATTGCGCGCGCAGAGTTCCTTAAACCCGGTAAAATATTTTTTATACATTAATATGTATAAATATGTATAAACATACATAAACACGCATAAATATTCATAATCATAAATAATTATACATGAAATGTCCACACATCTTTCTTTCTTTTGCAAAATTACTTTTTAGTATACTAAAAATAATAATAATATTGAGAAAACATCAAAAACAATTAATGGGATTATTTTCGCATTGTTTGTTTTAGAAAAAATCAAGCTTGGAAAAATGTAAAAAAATTTGCTCATACATAACTATGTATAATTTTACATGTAACTAAATATAAGCAATTTTTTTACTTTTTTCCAAGCTTGATTTTTTCTAAAACAAACAACGCGAAAAATTTCCTTTTAATTATTTTTTTATGTTTTCTCATTATTATTATTATTTTTTTAGTTCACTAAAAAGTAATTTTATAAACTAAAGAAGGATATGTAAACATGTATGGACATATCTCATACATAATTATATATGTTTATGAATATTTATATATGTTTATGTATGTTTATACATATTTATATATATTTATGCATAAAAATTTTTTTACCGGGAAGTCACTTCGACCAACTCCGATTAATTTTAATTGACGATTAGTCCATTTGTCATTTCGCAACTGCGATTAATCAATTCCAATGGATTAACCGTGGATTAAAGTTGATCGAAGTGGTCCTAAGATTAAATTATTGTTATTATTATTATTATACAACTATCATTTGTTATTATTATTGTTCAAACATTATAACATGTCAAGTTAGAAAGCATCTGCACTTTCATCTTTAATATTTTAATTGAGATGGCATCACCGTTTTTCTAATGAACAGTCGTCATAATCATATATGAATATTTAAAGAAAAAGTAAGTGCCCAGAATGTGCTTTGATGCGTAATAAGTTCACATTGTAAATTAACCTTAAGGCTGCTTTGAACTTTTTCGGAGATATTTTGTGAAGTATAACATAACATCTAATAGAAATAAATTATTCGACTTATTTATAATATTATGATAACAGCGATTTCAATAAAACTGTAAACTAACTTAATCAACAGTCAATTTGAGCAGCAAAATTATTTATAGCGATATTTCTAGCTATATATAATCCGCTGTCCATCCATTACAATTTTTAATCTTCCTTATCATATTGTTTCCTTACTTTAAAAAAGTGACATAACTCAAAAAATTACATTTTTTAGAACAAAGAAAAAATTATTTTTCAATCAGAAAATTATTTACTGATTAAATATAATAGATATCAATAAAAAGAATATTCTTAACACAAAAAACGCAATTTTTTTCACAATTCTTAAAAAATCACCCCCTAAAGTAGCACACAAAAATCATCAAAATCGTTAAAGAACCCTTTTTAACTGTAACGATTTTGATGATTTTTTTTAAACTATCTTTTTCGAGTTGTGACACTTTTAAAGGAGCGATACATCGAAGCAAAAAACTAATAATTTTAGGGCCGATTGTTCCAACTTCTTGATAAAGTTTACCTGTTAGGTAAGTAGCAAGATTATCCAATCACGTGTTCGTATTGCCAGATTTGCTTAACAGTAGGCCTATTCTGTAACTTTTTAACGACAATTTTATTAGCTAGGGATGTCGTTGCACAGGTATTTTACATGATGAAAAAGCTGCGCAACGACAATATTACGATACCGAACTGTCGTTAAAAGTTACAGAATAGTCCTACAGGTAAACTTTATCAAAAGATGAAACAATCGGCCCTTATTCATTTTAAAGTATTAAGGTAAATTTTCACGAGCTGCTCAAACCGGCTATTTCAGCGACAAAAGATCACATGATCAAAATAAACGCTTGATATTCGTCAATTTTGACCACGTGATCCTTTTTGTCGTTGAAACAGCCTGTTTAAGCAGCTCGTGACAATTTACCTTTATTTATTCATAATTATTAGTTATTTCAATATACAATAATTATTTTAGAACGTCCTCTTCTGCTTCAATTTCTAATAACGATTAACTTTACGGCATGTTTGTCGGCCAATCAACGCGTCGCACGCGTACGATTTGTACATGTGAGTGCACCTTGAGGGATTGGCACCAATTGACACATTTGGTACAGGAAGGATAAATCAGGATAAATCGTGAGGATAGAGAAGATCAGAGGCCGGAGAGCGTGAATAAAGTCAGTCCACGCCAGTTCACGGCGGAAACGTATTTTTCGCGGCGAAAGAAATCAGATCCGAGTTGTCGAAAGAGAAAGTTCTCCGCGATCTGTAAGAACGGGATTCGAGCATCGTACCAGGTCCAGGTCCAGGTTAGCTCTTAAATTCGTGGTGTATTTCCCCTTTCACGCGTTCTTCCGTTTTTCTCTTGTGTGAGAATTCTAGTTCGACACTTTCTGACTTGTCTCTCACGCATACAGCTGTTATGGACATGGTGATGTCGAATTTGCAACAACAACGCCAAGTGACGGAGCAGCTGCGCCGCGAGGCCGCCTTGAAGCGGATCACGGTGAGCAAAGCCGTCGAAGACATCATGAAGTACATCACCGAGCACGAGCAGGAGGATTGCCTGCTGGTGGGCTTCTCATCACAGAAGTCGAATCCCTTTCGTGAGAAAAGCACCTGTGTCGTACTTTAAACCTGCATGCTTGAAATGAGGAAGGATGGCACAGGAGAGACTAATGATAATATCACTTTTGCATCTTTTTAATTGCGCATTGGTTCGTTGCAGCAATAAGTATATATTCGAGATTGTAGGATCTAAGTAAATTTTCTATTTAAATTATTTTATGATACATATTTATATAAGATTGTTGAAAGTATGCAAAAATTTGAATTTTCTATCTTAACATTTGCCGTTAGAGATGCACATTTTGCATAAAGTTTAGAAGATTTTTTCAAAACATAGTTAAACAATTTTGTGAGTTATACAGGAATTTATACGTGCCTTACCCTTTTGTGGCCTAATCAAAATGACTAACTGTAACAGATATATTTAAAATAGAACATAATAAAACATGTATTTTGATACACATATATAAATGGAAATATTGTTAAACATTCATATGCATTTAAATCGTCAGAATATCTTGGTGCTAAGAATAATTTTATCTTCCTACATCTATAATAGCATTATTCTAATAAAATGTATTAAAAGTAACAAAGGATATTTTAATATAGTTTCAAATAACAGAACGTTATATATATTGCCAAATAAAACTGACAGTTCTATGTTTATATAAATTTTATGGTGTTACATTGTGTATTAATTGGAATTGGTTTCTAAATACCTACATCCAAGTTCAAGACTGACAGTAATGAAATTATATGACAAAATTGAAATATTCTAAAGAAGCAAGATTTTAACATACAATTTCACAGGTATATACATATATAAGTGCATATTTTTGTGAAATAAAATGTAGCATTTAAAAACAAACAGTATTTCTATCTTTTATATAGTAAGATACCTATTTTTTTAAGATCTTTATTATACAAGTAACTTTCAAGAAATAAAATGCAAAAATTTCTATGATCAAAAATATTTTCATCATGCAACATAACATTCTACATACATACTGGTCGCGTTCAGCAGACTCAACTGTTGTGGAGCGGATCCATGAGCGCTCACTGCTATTGGTGTATTCTTTTAGATCATCCAATAGCAGCGAGAGCTTATTGATCCGCTCCGCAACAGTTGAGTCTGCTGAACGCAACCAATCACACACATTTTAATAAACACGTATCCTACTTTTTTCTAGCCCTTTTTACTTTTGTTAGGCCATCATTGATAAATATATCAGGATACATATTATCAAATTCAGATATTAAATCATTTGTTTTCTGTTTAGCCATTAAATCTGAAAAAAAGTTGACATTAATCTATAATTTGATATAAATTTATTTTTTCTGTTCAAGTAGTAAAATCTTTTACTCTTTGTACACTCCAGATCAAGAGTTGGAAACACTTTTTTTCCTTATGATTTTTTGAATTGACACATTTAGTCTAATACCCATGATAATATATTTTTTCACAATAATTTTGTAGAGCCAATAACTCCTACAGCTGTTAAAATATTTCTCTAAAGAATTATTATTAAAAAAAACATTGTTATGGATACTTGAATAAGTAATCCTAAATGTTAGTTTTTAAAATAGTATTTCCAAACTCTTCGCCTGAAGTGTATATCTTTTTTTATTTGTTATCTCAATATATGTAGATATTACTTACATGATTTCTCGATGGAATCAATCGGTGGAGGGCCAGGTTCTTTGTCCAGAGCTAACTTCTCCACTATTTGTATCTGACATTCCAGTTTATAAGATCTGAAATTATACGGACGGTAGTCCATATCGAGTCGGTCGATCGTTTTTTCCCACAGCGCAACTTCCTTGTCAGTTACAGAATTCTGCATGTCATAACGTAACAACGCTTCACTCTTGTCTTCTATGTTCCCTAGTATAAAATTAAGCTCATCAAGTAAAGAATATCTTGAGTTTCTCTCTGATAATGTAATTATGTGAAATATAATTAGACATACCCTGAAATGCGACTTTCGATAAATAAAAGCCGCCCAATTCAGCATTCGGAATCATGTAGCAGAGATTAGTTTGTGTATTCAACCGCATTGTGAACGCGCACACTATCATTTTATTTTTAGTCGCACATTTATTTAATAAAGCGCTGAAGAACAATAGATTGTCTGCAAAAAAAAACAATGATACATTTGACATTACTTTTAAAGCTAATCTACAATGTGTTCTTTACTTCCTGTTTCTTCCTTTTTACCTCTCGCCTTTGTGCTTCTTACCCTATTTCTTCGTTTTCTCTCATTCGAGATAAAAGTTAACAAACTTCAGAAAAGACACGATTATTAATAAAATAGTCACAAAAAAAGGAAAAAGGCAAGAAATAAAAGCAAAAAAGAGAAAGCAAAGAGCATATTGTATATAGATTAGCCTTTACATAGTAATTAGATGTTGCGATATCACAAATCGAGTGTTATCACGTTTCGCGTATCTCTGTAATTTTATTGGTACACAATAAATTAAATTAAACTGAGCGCATTAATTTTTTTATTGTGCATTTTATACATATGCGTTACCTTTACGAGTACTACCATAATCCGCTCTAACAAAGTACTTCCGTTTAACATGGTATCTGAAAAGGTCGCCAGGTATAGGCCTTACACCAATTATCTTGATGGCTGGTGGATATAATTGCTTTATCTGCAAAAGTTCCTTTTGCGTGAAATGCAGCTTCTTGCCACCAATCGATTCCTCAGTTTCCAAGTTAACTTCCTCTGGTATCATAAAAGGTAAATTAGATTCCTCGTTGTCACTGTCTTCCTACCATAGATTAAACAAATCGGATATAAGAAATAAATTCAAGATATTTTACATGTAATTTAATCCTAATTGGAACTCGTGTCTGCGGGTTCACAGTATATTTTAAATTAATATATCTTTGCCCAAAGTTAACGTAATTGAACGACTTTTTTCATTTTGAAGGTCAAGATTCGAGAAATAAGATTATGTAACTTAAAATTATATAAGATTGTGAAAAATATTTTTTATAAACAATTTTTCACAACGTAATTGAAGAAAATATGGATCAATTGGGCTGACGAATAGGACCAATTAAGATTAAACAAACTTTTACGTTAAGCGAAAGATATACACCTCGTCAAAATTGATATCCTTGAAATAGGTTAATCTGGACAAAACTTGATTAGTTGCTTTGCTTAGTGGTTTCGTTTGCAAACACCTACGTTTTCTGTAAAATGATACTTGCGTTTTTACTTGTACAAAATTTAATTATAATGTTACAAAATTAATATTCTCATATGAAGACCTACCTGCCCAGAGTACGCACCGCTAAATCAATCTCCACACCATCACATATCTGAAAGGATAAGCATGCGATATTCTTGGATGGCGCTTTAATCTGCTGTACCAAGTCTATAAGCGACGTCCTTCTGTAAACGCCTATCTCTATCTTCCTCGACAGTATTTCTAAATCTTTATAGAACTCATCGAGCGGCCAATTATTTCTTAAATCGATCACGTATAGATTAAGGTCTAATTCCTTCAAAGACTTCGCCTTTGCTCTGATGCAATGCTTTTCGTCGTCCGAGTAATCAGGGTTATAACAAGTGATCAGAACTATCCTACGTTTAGTGAGGACTGGTTTTATTTTCAAGAAGATGTCCGTGGCATATGTCAATGTATCAAGAAGCAGAGCATTATTTTTTAATTTCATACTCTCGTAACCCTTCATGTTGCTTTTAGCTGTAAAAATCGTCAGAAAAAAAACCGATAAATGAAAGTTGTGGCTCATATTCTTGGGGAATGTGCTACATTCAGCATTGATTGTAATTGTACTTGCTTAGTTTTCTAATCCGTTGTAAATCATCCACAGTAACAACTTTGAGTTCTTGTAGAGTCTGAATGTTTGTCCATGGTGAGTTTGCGTCGTTCTTTTCAGTACCAAATAGCACCATTCCCATCCAATCTTGCATACTCCATGCTAGCTTTTGCCGAAGAATTTGTTTGTATAGCTGAAAGAATAATGAATGACAATCAATTATATGTAACTCTTTAACCAAAAAGGCCTCTTCTTTTTTATCTTAACTTCTTATATATATTCAACTTTTCTCTTTTTTTTTTTCAACAAGAAAAAGACGAAAGATAAACCGTGCAAAAAGTTCATTTAAAAAGAACAAGTCTCAAACTAACATGCAATATTATAACCAACCTTGAAAAACTTTTCGATGTAAGTGATTTTTCTGTCATCAATATCAGACGAATGCATAAACATTTTCTCGGTACAATCGACGAGAAATAATGTGGCTTCTCGTACTCCGTACCACTGACTCGCTTGCGAATCTACTTCCCCATCTTGTGACATTTCTGTTATCAGCATAATTTATTATTATTAATTATTTTGCAGTTAAATAATATTTCGAAGGACACATATGAACATTTTGAAGTTGGGTAATTATTCAGAATACCTCCCTCACCTCCGATTTCGATGAAATTAGGCTTATTCGACGCGTTTTTGCACAAAACGAAAGAATCTGGCAGAAAAAAGTGTCGCTCTGCCTCGCGAACCGAGATATTTAGCGTTAAAGTTGACGACTCTGCAGGTTAGGAAATCTGTCATACATTTATAAAACAAATAAATCCTAACCCATGTGGACAGTGGGGTGTATAGACAGTAATGCTTGGGTTCGGGCAAGCATTACTGTCAATACACCCCACTGTCTACATGGGTTACAAATATTCCAAGCGGACAATGTCTAAGCACTACTACATACGTTTAATTTATTTTATAGCATTAATAAATATTGATTTCAAATTTCGTGCACATAGTCGGTATGACAGATTTCCTAACCTGCAGAGTCGTCAACTTTAACGCTAAATATCTCGGTTCGCGAGGCAGAGCGACACTTTTTTCTGCCAGATTCTTTCGTTTTGTGCAAAAACGCGTCGAATAAGCCTAATTTCATCGAAATCGGAGGTGAGGGAGGTATTCTGAATAATTACCGTTATTTTAAGAGATACTGCTGTAAATTTGTACAACAAATAGATACCGGCATTTTAGATTTACAAATTAATTAATATGATAATATGAAAATATGATAAAGTATTACTCACTTCTGAAGAAAAATTAAAATTGACATCGACGTCACAAAAGCCAAATCTGCGAATTCTTTCTGTTTATATCTACAAACCATACGAACTGCTATGAACGAAGAAAGTTTGGTTGCGTTCAACAGAAAAAACTAATCAGCGTTTAGTGATAATTTAAGGTGCGTTCAGGGAGTCGCTATTAGCGCTATTGTGTCATTCTATCCTTGTTTTACGTTTAATAAACAACGAAGATAGAATGACAGATAGCGCTATTAGCGTCTCCCCGAACGCACCATTAATATGATTAGTTCTTGCCCTAAAGCCCAGTGTCCACGATGCTAGAAATCCGTCCGAGATCTCGGATGAAGAAAGAATTGACCAATCGCATTGATCATGTGACTAAATTGTTTAAATGTGATTGGTTAATTCTTTCTCTCTCCGAGATCTCGGACCAATTTCTAGCATCGTGGACATAAGGCTTTATGGCCATTCTACAATAAATCATTAATCATAAATCAGAAGTTATGCGGGGTCTACAATAGAAGTCATAGCAGTCGTAAGGTCTTAAGTCGTAGAAAATTGACCAATCACAGTCGAATATGAGAAGAATAATCAACTGTGATTGGTCAATTTTCTATGATTTAAGACCCTACGACCGCTACGACTTCTATTGTAGACCCCGCATTAGAAGCTGGAAATTGACGACTGTGATTGGTCAATTTCCAGCTTCTAACTTCTGATTTATGATTAATGGCTTATTGTAGAATGTGTGTACCCCGGATCTACAATTTTAAGCCATAAGAAATGGACGAATCACAGTCGATTATTCCCTTCAGATTCGACTGTAATTGGTCAATTTCTTACGGCTTATGGCTACATTTCGTCTTACAGGTGTGTGTGTATGTGTGTGTGTGTGTATGTGTGTGTGTGTGTGTGTGTGTGTGTGTATGTGTGTGTGTGTGTGTGTTGCGTAGTGTTTCAAAACTAGAAAGTTCATTGGACAGCCGTCAGGACAGTCGGAATCAGACTACGCATTGAAGATTGAGGTTGAAGATTGAAAAATTCAGATTTGACCAATCGAAACGAAAGGAGCTAAAATTTCTTTGTCCTTATTGGTCAAATTTCAATCTTCAATCTTCAACCTTAATCTTCAATGCGTAGTCTGATTCCGGCCTTAGTTGTTCGTAGCACGAGGCACGATACGCGTCAATATTTAGTTCTACGCGAAATAAAGGCCATCACACGTACAAAAATTTTAGTCGTAATCTCAAGCAAATCGATCAATCACAATCAAAATTACGATCTCGCGTTTTAAAACGCTCGATTGTGATTGGCCGATTTGTTTACGGCCTTACGATTGCGACTAAAATTTTTGTACGTGTGATGGCCTTTAGTCCGAATCTACAATAGGTGTTTTAAGACTTAAGCCGTAAGAAACTGATCAATTATAGTCGAATCCGAGGGGAATAATCGACTGTGATTCGCCCATTTCTTATAGCTTAAGGCTTAAAATCCTATTGTAGATCCGGAGTTAAAGCGAGATAGGTATACGTTTATAATTGGCGAAAATGAAAAAGAGAGTACTAGTCTAGTGCAATCTAGTGCAGGCACTTGCACCCAATTCAATTGCACATACCATTCACATTGGCCTATTCCTAGGCCGGTATTCATAGTCGGTTCTTATTTCAAAACCATCTTAAGTAATGTCTTAATACGCTAAAGGTGCAGCCACAATAGAAGGAATAAGGAATTAGGAATAAGAAATAAAGATTTCAACCTATCAGAAACCGTGTATTCCGGTGTATCCGATATCTGATAGGTTAAAATCTTTGAATTCTTTTTTTTACAACTTTTGTTTCTTTATATGGATCTGCATCACCTTAATGCGGCTCTATGATTGGTTCATGACACCTCAAGGCTGAATTTAGGACGATCTGGAATATGAGAACTGACTATGAATACCGGCCCTAGTAATTTTTCACTGCTTCGCCAATTCTCTTCGCAAGAGAGACAAACATGCAACATCTTATTTTTTTATGAATGATTTTCAGAACGGTAATTTAATGAAAATTTGTTTAATAAAAATTTATTTTTAAAATTAATTTAATAAAAATTTGTTTAATACATAATTATTTTTAAAATTTATTTAACAGAATTTTTTAAATTCGTACAATAACAACTAATTTTTAAATTTTATTAATAAAAATTTATTTTTATTTTACAACTTATATGATTGCTTGACCCGAGCCAAACAATAAATACATTATACATCCTAATGCATTAATAACAGCTATAAATAAAAAGACAGCGGGCCAACTGTGTGTCACATGTAGAATGTGTCCGGAAAAATATACACCAAGAAAACCTGAAAAAAAAAAAAAAGAAAATATATTAGCTGTTCATGCGACTGATGTTTACATTAATTACTTACCAGGTATTGCGCCAACAGTATTCATCAGACCGAATACGCTGCCGGAATGCTTTGGTGCAAGATCCGAAGGATTAACAGCGATAGCATTATTGTGAAAGCCTGAGCCACCAATAATCAACGCGAGACAAAGTATGGCATTTTCAAAACTTTCCACTTTCGCTATAGGGAATATGTTTGAGAACATGAATGTTATTTAAAGAATTATTGTTAAATACTTTTTTTATCAGAGTCTTTCGTTTCGCACAAAAATTCGCGTCGACTAATTTAATCAATATTGGAGCTGACAAAGACTAAGCACTAAATATATTATTATTATAATATTATAAATATAGTTACTTCATTTAAAAAGGACTTTGTTATGGATATTTAAATAAGTAATGTCAAAAATGTCAACTTTTAACAAGTTTTTCCAAACTTTTTGCATAAGCCATGATTATCAAGTGTCAAACTTACCTAAAAATAACAAACTTCCAATTTCGATGACAAAACAAATCGTTTGGATTGTTTTGCGTGTCACAGTAACAGAATAACCGGCTTTAATTATCTCTTCTGACAGAGCTTTCGCCAAGAATGTACAAGGTAACATTGATAGCCACGGCACCATATTTACAATCCAGCCCTGTTAATTAAAGTTTATTCAACATGATATAGCAAAAAAAAAATTACTATGTTATTACAAACTTAGCACCGAGACACTATCGTGTCTCCAGAGATTACTTAATTTATTATTTAGCTTTTTCTTATGATTCTATGAATATGAGACATTATTTATTATCTTTGTTATAGAAAACTTCTTATATCTTTTCTTTTCATATACTTTCATATACTTTTCATAGACTTTTTAAGTAACAATACTGAATAAAAACTAGATAATAATGTTACCCTGATTTCAGGAAATGTGTCATGGAAATATGTAGGCATCCACGAAAGTAGTACAAAGAAACAGTTATTTTGGCAAGCATGTCCAATAACACAGGACCTGAAAATCATAAAAATCAATTAACAATCACAAACATAGATGAGAAAATTGATCTATAAAACATGTTATCTTATAAATGTTATGTAATCTTGTATAACTTTCATAATTGAATAATTCAGAGCATTTGTGTAAATTAAAGTATGTATGCATAATTCAAGCTTTCGTTATTTTTGGGTATAAATAAGTCTTCAAAATCAGAGTTGAGTAAAACTGTAATTCAATTAACAATTACAATTTATAATGTAATTCTTAATGTAATTCAATTAATAATTATATGTCGTAATTATTAATTGCTGAAAACAATTAAATGAATTTTATTTGTTTTGCCCAACTCTGTTCAAAATCAACAAAGTCAGGAAAATATAATAGGCAAAGAGATTGCGCTACCTAAAATTCTAAAATTTTTCCACATTTCCTGCTATTCCGAGAATTCGTAATTTAAAACACGAAAATCAAAAACATTAAATCAATAGAATTTTAGAAAAATACAATCTAATAACACAACGACTGATTATAAAAGTTTCTCTTTGTATCTCTAGCCTATACAAATATAAAACATGTTTCAAAAATATTGAAGTCTACGCATCATAATTACCAGAAAGGAGGTTGTGACAGAAGTTTGGACCAAGGCAAAGTGTAGTCGGTAGTAGACTTGATAGAAGTTGTTTTTTCCTTAAAAGGCAGAGTGTGGTAGCTTAATAAAGCTGTCCATGCCAAACTCATGCACCCTACATAAGTAAATTAGTAAGCACCATAAACGTTTCTCATTTCTGCTTGCAAATAAAATTAACAAAGAGATGCGTTCAACTATTAAATTATTCTTACATGACATGTCTCAAAAACTATCATCATTTATCTGTGGATTCTTCAATTAATTTGACATCGATTTACATAAACTACATTGTACCTAACACTCGAAAGACAGTCATCCAGTTATAATTTTCCAGAAGATACGAGCCTAAAGACCCAGTGAGTAGAGTGCCCAGAGCAGATCCTGATGTTAATAAGCTAAAGAAGGAGGCTCTTTCTGCCTCGTGCAAGCGTTGACTGATCAAACTAATCATGCTAGGAAAATGCATTCCTGTAAGTGACAAGTGTCGTATTATCCTCCATCGTCTGCAGTACAGCTGTGTAATATTTGAAAGTTACCTTGGAATGCTCCGTTTATCATTCTCACTGCTGCAACAAGCAAAACGGATGTCCCATCTCCGGAAAAGAATTCTATAATTTCCGGCATGAGGAAGGTTGTTGCCGACCAACCGAGAGCAGATATCCACAGTACTCTCTGTCCACCGATTTTGTCGCTAATGTAGCCACTGGCTACTTGCGTCAATGTATATCCCCAGAAGAAACTCGACAGTATTATGCCTGAATCCGACTTGGACCAATTCTTCTCCTGACTGACAACAGGTATCAACAGGGGAACAGATGTACGCGTAGCATATATCAGGCATGTGCCACATAGCAACGACAGGAACCATTTCTGCCTTTCCCTCCTGAACAAAAGAAACTTCTCTTATAATCCAATCTTGCCAATGCTTGTAATAGCATTAATATATTAATAGTAATAATAAATTATAAAAATAATTTTGACCAAATTTTGATTAATTTAATTGACAGAATTGTTTAAAGCACATTTTAATTACAATTTGTTATGTCTAATCATTAGATTTCTAGAAGACCATCTGTTCTTCTAAAAATTAAACATTACAAATTTAATAACTTCTTGTGTTAACAAAATAAATATAGGTATTGCTTGATAAGTTAATTGCTGATTGAGTTAGAATTAATAAGGGCTTTGATCAAACTTTGATTAATGTAATTAATAGAATTGCTTAAAGCTTTCTAATGAAGTTGTCTCCGTAATCTAATTTATTCTTTTATAAATTAATAACTATGTTAAAATATATACACGAATTGCTTGACACGTTAATCAGTGATTAATTGGAATTTAATTAAAGTAAATAATGAGGACAAACTTTGATTGATTTAATAATTTAATTAACCAAATTGCTTAAAGTAAATTTTTTGATTGATTCGTTATCTCTAATCTGTTCTTTTGTAAATTAAACTACAAAAAATTAATAATTATGTACTCATTAACAAAATAAGTACAGGCTGTGGTACTACAGCACAGAATTTGCAGCAATATTGCTGCAATGTTGCAACTATTGTGTTGTAGGGGTGCTTAATAATATATCGCTGATTAAGTTAAATCGGAGTTTAATTAAAGTCGTAAATAATTAATGGATCAGCGACTCGTCTGTTCAGAAAATCGGTGATCGCCTATAAATCGACGTGTCCTGCCGATTATACCTCGACCAGGACGAAGCGGTCCTGTCATCAAACGGAGTGTCCAGCGATATCTGTAACTGCATCGTTTGCGAATTCGTTTAGCTTGTTGACTTCAATTTCCGTGTTAGAGCCTCGGCTCTCGTCAACGTCCCGCCAGAGCACGTAATTTTCACGCGCATATTTAGCGTTGTTGATCTGTCAAAATCCACTGCAATCCACTGTGCACATCAGTGCACGTTACGCTAACCTCCGCCTTCGTGTCCTCCGCGCGTCTTCATTTTGACTCGGAACTGCTCGGAACTCTCGGAAGCTTTCGACGAAGACCTACGGGCTACGGGAGCGCTGCAGAGTTCGTCCCATATACAAACATCTTCGAGCGAACTCCAGTTCGAAATTCGATCCTGATAAAGGGATCGACTCTGTTTGGATGCAAACACTCATTTATTTCAGCCGCGTAAAGTACACATGAAAATATAAATTCAAGTGTAAAGAAAAAAATATAAATAAATAAATGCGTACATCTCGAGAGATCGCATAAGAAATACGATGAGATTCGCATAATTAAATACTGAGGTTAATAATTAATGGATTTATTGATTTTGTGCGTATCGCTTTTGCGCAAATCTGCCTGGACTTTGATTTTTTGCTGATAAGAGGAGGAGAGAAAATAGATAAACATGATGGTGCGTGAGTATACGATGCAATAAGGTGTGATTTAATAACGACGTCAGTTCTGAATTTGGATAAACATCTATCTATCCTTTCGAAAACGCTATATGCAAGAGCTAGATATATTTATTTATTTCGAATTGCACTGTGCAAGTCATGATATGCATGAAGTGTTTAACTGTACTTAAGAACTGCTTTGAAGAACTTTGACGGAAATGACAGAGGTAAATTATATAAATATACAGAGGATAGACAAAGTAATGTAAACACTTGGGAAATATATTATTTTTCTACTATTTGTTTTAATAAGAGGTTGATCCATCATTGATCGATTCTCACACATTCTTGAAATAATTACTCTCTGCAGAACATAAATAGTAAAAAAATTAAATATTATAATTTTGGACTCAACAATATCAATTTATATATATATATATATATTCACTTCAACTACACAAAGTCAAGAAAGAGATTTGAGTTACAAATAAATTTCTACCACACTTATCCATCCATTCCTTGATTGTACTTCATCGTTGTAATTAGATCTAGCCTTAAACTTTATACCCCTCTAATTATATTTTCTTCACAACAATACGAATATAATACATAATGCAATAAATAACACTTATATTGCTGAATAGGAAATTATAACATTGACGTAATGTTATTGTTAGTTTGTGTTCTACAGATCAATGCTTGAATATTTATATTAATAAAATTTTATATAACTTTTTCATTCTCATTTTTCAAAATTGCTCTCTATTTTTCAAAATTTCAACATTTTTTCTAGCCAATACAGTCGCCTGATTTAAATATTATTTGTAATTTTTTTGAAGATGAATGAAAAAGATTTCTTCCTTCAATATATTTTTAAAACAATTAAAGATATATATTCTATTAGAAAAATGATATATTGCACTGCAGCAGTTGCTACACTATTCAAGCATATACAATTCTATTCCAACAAGGATAGAATCTACATTAAAGACAAATAATAGGCAAACTTGTTATTAATTAAACGAATAGTAGGATCAAGAAGTACCTCGTTACTTTAACGAAGTTATAGGTAGTTTTTTTTTCAATAACTATAACTGTTCCTTTTTTTCCATCCATAACTGTAACTTAGTTGCGTTTATGAAACTGTAATTTAATAGTTACTTTTTATATTTTAAACTTGTTCGACATATTGACTGATCAAAATGAACTACTCAGTGAAAATTTGTGATTATTTATTGGGATTGAAATACACCTTTATTACTAATAAAATTATTTTCCCTAAATGTCCGTAAAAATTAAAAATTAAACTAAAAGTCTTTTAATATGTGAATGCATTTTAATATTAATCTCATAATTCTAATTCCAATATAAGTATATATATTAATTTGTTATAAATGAAATAGCGTATGATCGAATGTTTAACAAAATATTTTAGTATTATCAGAAATGTAAGATTCTCGTATTTAAAATAAAAGTGTAAAAAATTACAAAAAATAACTATTGTTAAATAAAAAGTATGAAAATATTTTTTAGAATTAACTTCTAAACGAATTACTTTTCAAGAAAAAACTGTAACTATATAGTTTACTTACTTTTACAAAATAACTTTCATAATCTTGACAATAGTATATTTCTCAGATGTTCACATTATTTTGTCTATTCCCTATACAATTATGTTATTCTGCAATATTAGTGCCGCTCAGCATTGCCTTTTTTTTATGCTGCCTTATATTTCTGCTAATTTGAGACGAATAAACACAGATTGTTTTATTTCAGACTCAAAACGACAGTATATATGATTCAATAATCATGTATTGTAAGTATACCTGCATTATGTATCACTTCACTAGTTTGTAACATTACTTATTCTATCGTTTTAAAAGAAGAATGAAGGCGTAATGTTTAATTCCAGATGGAGAACGGACTAAAAAATGCCAGATGTTTTTACAACATCCTAGCGTTCGTAAATTTATCCTCAAATTTAAGGAGCAGTTAATCCATAATCCGTTTCTGCAGGTAGCTACCTTCATTGCAATAGTGTCGTTACTTGCACCTATCCTCTTATTTATTATATTTGGTATCGTCAGTGCTGTATTCGTATTTATTGGTTTTATGATGGTTCAAGGTAAGCAATGCTACATTATTCTTGATCACAGAGCTGTTGTTGCTGGACACTAAACAAGTGCGTATTGTTTTCAGGGACAGTATTGGCTATTGGCGCAAGTATTTTAAGCTGTGTACTTTTCTGTATCATGAGTACTATTACAATGGTAGGATTATTTATCCTTTGTGTTCATTACACATTGTATTATACAAACCGTGTGTTTAATTTTTTGGTCTCTAAAACTTAATAACTGTATATAAAGGTGATTGTGTAATAAGAATCTTTAATAATAAAAGAACTTTAAAAAATAATAAAAAGATGAAAATTAAAAAGTGTTTACCATTGCAGATTTTAATATAAATATGCAAAACCATATCTAAATACATATAGAATAAGGTGATATAATTTTGAACATGGTACAATTCTGAACAAAATAAGATTTTAGTCCAATTTTCGAAATTCAAGTTTAATTTTTTCTTATTCGATATTCTTCAGAATCCTACACACCATAAGAATGTTATAAACTTGTACCACAAAAATTGGATTCAAATTTTATTTCGTTCAGAATCATGTAATATCATATAAGAAATTGTACCACTTAGATCAATATATAACACACTTCATATATTATCTATTTCTAAAAGTAATCAAGTATCAAAATTACATAATCTCGTTTAGGTGTAATATTTGTACTAATTTGGTGGAAGATTCTCATCTCTGACTTTAGCTTCGCTCGTAGACAAATATATTTCATGCCACAGTGAGTCGATTAACTTTTTATCAATCTCTTGAGTATCATAACAGAAGTGATGAATGTAGTCGCGTCTGTTTGAGATATCTGTGTCAAGAATTAAGGATGTGCATATCTGCTACTTATTGGCAAAAGTAGCTAGCGTGAAATAAAAAATTATACTTGACATTTTATATATTAGCTAATTTCGTGTATATAAATATTTGGAAAAAGGATACAGCCTTGAATATTGTGCTTTATAGCTTCATAATCCCAGTGTATCCCTGTTAAGTCCTTATACAATTTCAACTTTTTCCTACAAAACGAACAAAATTATGACAATTGATAAAAAAGGTTGCATTAATATGTAATGATAATACGTGCTTTCCTTGCTCCAGCAATTGTTGATCTCGCACATTTGGTTGAACAGACTTCATGTTAGCATGTTTTCCTTCCAATTGTTTGATCTCTTGTAAAAGTTTCTTGTTCTCTGCTTCCAGCTCTTGCTTCTAAAAAATATTCTGCAATAATAGACATACACAGACTTTGTAGAAAAAATAAAAGTATATTAAACTCACTAAATAATTATTCTCTTCTAATAATTTGTTATTCTTGCTCTCCAGAGTTTGAATTTCCGTATGCAGTGTCTCTTTCATAGCAGCTAAGTTTGATGTTAATTCCTTAATCTTAGTTTCATCCTCTAAAAACATGTAGGAATTATAGTACAAAAGGAAATATAAATAACACGATATATGTTATAATTTTGTAAGGACTTCAAACAATGCAACAGCTTATAGATTTATTTCCCATCAAATTAAATTATTTCATATATTCAGTAACAAAATTTACCATTGAATCGTTGATTTTGGTCTTTTTTAATTTCATCTAGTATTTCCACCTTAGACAGTAGCAATTCTTTGAGCGTCGACGTATCCGTGTTTACGAGTTCCGTTCTCAGCGATTTTATCCAATGATCCTCCATAATTTGATCTGATTAAAACTATACTAAAATTAATTAATCTCGCGACTACCGCGTCAAAACTACTGAAAACACGTTATAAAATTTGAATCATCTGTAAACAGAATTGATAAACAACCCGGACCGACCGGGTTTGCACCAACCTAGGTTGGATTAATGGTGTTTTGTGTTCTCCTATTGGTAGAGTGTGTAACGTCAACCAATAGGAAAGATTAATCCAGGTTGGTGCAAATCCGATCGGGCCGAAAACGCTATTAGTCACTGGCTACATTTACACCGTGCATTTAGGCCGCGGCGTATATAATAGATGTCCTTGTTTATCCTGTAGGTTAAACAAAGACACCTATCGTATAGGTCGCGGACTAAACGCACGGTGTAAACGTAGCCATTAGGGTGAAATCACACGGTGCGGAAAAAGACTGCCGAATAGGGAATGCGTCATTGAAGCAACCAATCAGCGTTATTCAGCGCTATTCGAAATAGCGCTGATTGGTTGCTTCAATGACGCATTCTCTATTCCGCCATCTTTTTCCGCACCGTGTGATTTCACCCTAATGGCTACGTTTACACCGTGCGTTTAGTCCGCGACCTATACGATAGGTGTCTTTGTTGATAGGTGTCCCTTAGACCTGTTCTTTTTGTCTGAACTTTTTCACCAGTTCATCTTCCTTCCTTTTCTCTCCAGCAGGAAAGAAAAAGAAGAAAGATAAACTGGTAAAAAAGTTCCAAAAAGAACAGGCCTATTTGCCTAGTTTACATCGTGCACTTAATACGTGCCCGTATTCATAGTCAGGCCTTAAGCTGGTTCTACATTAGTCGCATCGCAATGTCGCAAGCGTGTCGCAAGCGTTATGATCCAATCAGAGTCGAGCCAGCTTGATGTTGATTGGACCACAACGCTTGCGACGCTGCGATGCGACCAATGTAGAATCAGCTTTATATTTAAGGCCTTCCTTAAATTTATCTTCAGATGCTCTACGAATTATTTCATTGCTACTGAATATCTAAAGATAAATTTAAGGAAGCCTTAAGTACAAGGTGACTATGACCCGTATTCATAGTCGGGCCTTATATTTAAGGTTTCCTTAAATTTATCTTTAGATGCTCTACGAATTATTTCATTGGCTACTGAGCATCTAAAGATAAATTTAAGGAAGCCTTAAGTACAAGGTCTGACTATGAATACGGGCATTAAGGTCTGTTCGCGTTGCTTACACTTTTGGCACTCGACATCTTCGCTTTCTCTCTTTTCAAGGCCAAATATATATCTATCTCATTTTAAGTGCAAAAATATTTGGGGATTTCATGCGAACAGACCTTATGAATATACGGGCCACGGATACTAACTAGTAACTTTCTATTGAATTATCTTAATTTCGGCGAAACTTGTAAACATATACATGATATGTGTATTTAATTAATCATTTTGATGCATATTCTACCAATTTAGTACATCATTCTTTAAATA
>NW_017257313.1:887533-958941 GCF_001594055.1 Mycetomoellerius zeteki
CGTCGTACGACGAAAATCGGATGCAGTGTTAATCCAGCATTTGATTAGTCATTTCGTAAAATTCTTTGTTCTGATTGGTCGCTCAATCGCTTTGAAGCGTTTCTAGCGTCAAGTGGACCGCAGCCAAAATCAACCCTACTATCTAATCGTTTCGTTGCACTCGTGACCGAAACCCGAGCCCAACCGAGGCATGTCGAACGTAGCCGAATAAATCGCCAACCGTAACTACGGCAAGTAGAGATGGAAAATTGAGGGACATCAAGGGACACGTAAAACATGGCGGAGGCCGTTGTGGATGGAAGTCCGATGTCTCGGTTTTTTTGCCACAAATGCAGCGTCGAAATCGAGCGTCTGCTGCCGGTAAGTGCGCCGTGACATTCCTCATTATCCAAGGCCACTCGTTCGTACCGTGCGACGCGAAATCGCCGCGGTGGTACGTCCATCCCCGAGATAACTGTCACCCCATGTCATGCGAAATTTCTGTCTCTTCTCTTTCCCCCCTCGTCCCCGCAATAAACGTAGCTTGCCCAATTCTCTTCCACATCGAACGGCGAGGTCAACGATAGCGCTCGTTAACTTCCCCGCAGCTTCGCGATTTCTCGAAACTTTGACGACAATCGCACGGTCGAATCGCGTTCGTACACGTTTATGTCTATCGTGAACTCTCTCTTTCCCCTCCGCAGAAAGCATGCTACGCACGTTCTCGCGATCGTTGTTCCCGATGGAACCCCTTCCATTGAGTTCCTCCGTGAGACGGCGTGTTTTGATCAAGCCGCGATAGACGAAGGACGTTCATCGACGACCTCGACTATTTTGGAATTCTCGCCTGATTAATCTGGCTCTTTGTACTAATTTAATAAGAGCACAAATATGCACCAATTACTTTTTTTTTCTTGTATCATGTTATACTTTTTGTTTCATTTGGAATAAGACAATTATATCCTTTCAGTCTAGAAGGAGAAAAGTATATACATGTTACTTTGTTTATCTCATTGTCCTTTTCTGAAGTATTTCTGAAGTGTGCAAAGATATTGCTGTCTCACTGTGATTAATATTATTGTTATTATTTATAAAGACATTTGGCTGCGTTTGGGAGAGAAAACTAATCGATTAGCGCTTAGTGACTTTTTAATATGATCCTTGCCTTTGTTCTTGCCTAATTCTTGTTGGATCTAAGTCTAAAAACCAATCATATTAAAGAATTACTAAGTCCGCTATTTTATTCGTGCGTTTCTGTCATATAACAACAGCCTGTTGGTTGGCTACAAGATAGAGATCCGAAGACCTCTTTGTCCTGCATACATTTGTCATATGACAAAAACGCATAAATGAAATAACACCCTAAGGCCGGTAATTCAGTTCTTATATTCAAGATCGTCTTAAGTTCAGCCATGAGATGTCATAAATCAATCAGAAAGCCACATTAGTGTCTTAAGACACTACTTAAAACGGTTTTGAAATAAGAATCGACTATGAATACTGGCCTAAGAGCTAACTGATTAATTTTTTCTCCGCTGAACGCAGCTCTCGACCGACCAAGTTGAACTAGAAGGCACAGTCGATATTTTAATTGTGAATTCTGGTAGATAAATTTGAATCTATAAAAAATAAGTAAAATACAATCTAATTTTTATGACTAAAAACTCGTTAAAGCTTTTGCAAGTATTTATAAGTTTTTGTAAGTATTTATTTAGACTTGCACAGTTTGGAATAATTTAAAAACATTTGAAGTTTAAAGAGCCAGATTGCTGATGTAAGGTGCGAATTCCACATGGCCGATGGAGGGTTACAACGAATTCGATCTTGTATTATACTGAATTGGTGCATATTAAAAGCTGCTGTGAAAGCATTAGCAAAATTAATATAAAAGCATATAAATATTTTAAACGATTAAATACTCAATAATGATATTATCATGCTACTTGACAGAATATATATGTATTGTTTCATTGTCAAAGTTGATTATATTACCTATGCCCCTTCATGTAGATATTTTATATAAAGCAGCCTTTAGTGTGAGCTAACCCAGTATAGTGCAAGTGCTAAATTTATCATTAATAAGTATAAGAGATCCTAAATAAGGTTAATATTTCATATATTGTACAACAAATCTTTTCAAGCCTGTTGATTAGCTGTAGGACAAAAAGACATTTATTTTGATTCTATAACTAATCAATAGACTTAAAAAGTTTGTTGTACAACACGTAGAACATAAGCCTAATAAAATGTGGTGCTTTGCAACAAGAAACTTAATATAACATAATAATCATTTTATCTTTGTTTAACATTGAAAAACAAAAAAGTAAAAATTCACTGTATTACTGTCATCTGTGTCTTTTGTTGGAAAGCATCCATAAAGTCCAAAATCAGGATATAAGACGTCTTATAAGATATCTTTTAAACAGTTGTCACAAAAAGACATGTCCCGAATGTAGATTTTGGTTTTCTGGGATATATTCATTTTGCATATATTTAAATTCGCAAGTATTTAACTAATACGAGCGTGTACATATGTCCCAGGTAATCTGTCGAAGACAGACTTTGCAATTTACATTGCATAACTCAGACCCCTGACATTTCATTTCTAATTAGAATTACACGTGTCCACGATGCGCGAGCGGTTTCATCGAAGAGCTGGAGAGCAGCAGCAACGAGGGCAGCTCAGGTATGGATATGAACAGCGAAGAACTGAGCGATGGGGATATCGATATCTTGACCTTGAACGTGAGTTTAAATTTGATTAAACCAACAATTATTGACAAATTCACCAGAAATGTATAAACTCTACATCTATTTGCTACAATCTTCACAGCGCTCCGACCGTGATCGTGATATAATAGAGATGATAATGGGTCTCTCGAATACATATACCAATCAACAGTTGAACACCAGTCAACAGCCGGGTGGAGGCAATAGGAACTATGTGCTCGGGAGCAGAAGGAGGTCTAATTGGTCCCGTAACCCTCAAGATGGACGTCGTACCAGCAGGTATCTTTCTTGTTCCAAACTCGCATACCAATGACTACGTTTAGCAGAAAAAGTAGCTTTGCAAATTGTTGTAATATTCTTTAATATAATTGATTTATACATTTAGATCCAGTGAGGAACTAAGGGCAAGATTAATCATTAAAGAATTTTACAACAGTTGCAAAGCTGCCTCTATTAAACACAGCCTTTATTTTTCAACTATTAGAAATTTTCTTTGTTGAGATAGAATTATTACTCCAGATTTAAAAATATAATCCAATCAGCGAGAAGAAAACTTTCAACAGTTTTAAAATAAACATTCTGCTGAATGCGTCCATTGATGTCACATATAGTGATGCAGTTTCCAAAGATCGCTAGATAATTGAATTCACCTGTTTATGTGTTTGGCATTAAATTTGACAAATGGTGCATTTCGTTCCTTCTTTCACGTTTGTCAATGCAAAATTACATATTTATTTTATTAAACAATGTCCTGTATGCATGATACTTGTGTAGAAAATTGGTAAGGTAATGATTTTATTTTTTTTTTTACGAAAGCAATCGTAGAAGACAAGAGAGCCTACAGATGCCTATAGAGAATTTCATACAAGATTTTATCTTCAATCTTTCGGGAGCAGCGAGTCTAAGCAACTCTGTGGGTCAAGATGCACAGCCATCTGTGTGAGTTGTTTTACGTGATAAATACTGCTTGTGATATCAGCCTATATAATTATAAAATATAGATACGTTATATTTCTCTCTATCATAACATCGTGCGATAGCATTTTTCACACATGAAAATCTCAAATTTTCTGTGAAAGTAGAGATAAAATCTAGTACCAGCGTACATTTAATTTCGCGATATCAAATCATTTGCGGTTTTTGTGCACGTTCGAAGTTTAGAGGAGATTACTTCGTCTGCGGCGCAAGATGAAATTTTGCGATTCTCTGAAAATTATGTATATTCATGTAAAATTGATCGCTGAATGAGAAAACAATCAAATTAAAGCGATTGGAGTAGAGCAAAATGGAATGAAAAAATGCACTCATAACGCTTGTGAGCATTTGTTTAACATTTGATAAACAACAAAGATGAAATGATTCGTAAGCGTTGTAAGTCTGAATCGGATCGCAGCGTTATACGTAGCTAACTTCAAGAGAAATGCGTTATGATCATTTTTGTAGAAAGGTCGAAAATTTTGAGTAATTTTCAATCAAAAATACATATTTTCAACATTTTCCTTTATTTCCGCTTTAATTTTATCATTTTCTCATTTAGCAACTAATTTTGTATGAAAATACGATTTTCAGACAATTGTAAAATTTCACCATGGCCGAAATAACCTGTTCAAATGTGCATAAAACTTCAAATGTGCGTAAAAAAACGCAAACGATTTGATCGCGGAACGACACGTACGCTTGTATTACATTTTGTCTCTATTTTTGAGAATAATTTGAGTTTTCCATGTGTGAAAAAAAAATTATTTTTATTGCACAGTGTAATAGATCGATATTTATAATATTTTAAATTTACATATTCTCAAGAAACATATTTTTTCATTTCACTTTCATTTTTTCATATTCATATTTTTGCAATTATTTAAATTTTTACATTTTGATCCTGTTTTTTTTTTTTTTTCCCCCCATATATAATGCATTTTCATAAAATCCACACATGAATTGTCATCAATTGTAAACATGCTTTTCCAACAGTGATGGCAACAGTAAATATTTAAAAAGTTCATTCATCCGTGGGGGTACAAGTCATTAAACAATTTTATTTAATCTTTAGTATTACTAAAATAAAACAAAATAATGTAGATTCAATGTTAGACTGTTCTTGGGAAATCCTGGAGATTATGTTTGGGGTCGTGATGGATTAGACGCTATTGTTACCCAATTATTGAATCAAATGGATGGTACTGGACCACCACCATTATCACGCAATCAGATCGATGAGATACCTACTACTACTATAACACAAAGTCAAGTTGGTTAGTACCCAATAATATATATTGACGTGTAGTTTGCGATATCTATGTACATCTATCATCTTTTAAGATCCTTATCATTTGGGAAGCAGAACGACGATATACATACCAGATAATTTAAATAGTTGATAAGGATCTAAAAGACACACCAGAATGTTTTTAAATGTTATATTAAGCAATTATATTTTCATATATAGAAGTATCTTTGCTTCTAACTATGCATCTGATTTATTTTATCTATTATAATTGTTTCTAGGCCTGTTCTTTTCAGCTAAACTTCTTAGATGATTCATCTCTCTTTCCTTTTTTTCTCTGTGTTAGAAAAAAAAAAGAGAAAAGATAAACAGTGCAAGAAGTTCAGATAAAAAGAAGGCCTAATTTTTTAAATCACTTTAATAACAACGTCCCTTTTTCTTTATGTAGATTGCAAGCTACAATGTTCCGTTTGTTGGGAAGATTTTAAGCTGTCCGAACCTGTTAGACAATTGCCATGCCAGCACGTCTATCATGCACCATGCATTGTACCCTGGCTGGAATTAGTAAGCTGAAAAAACATTTCCAAATTTTAACAACCCATATATCAATACCGAAATAATCTTTTCCTTTTGTTTTCCTTTTCATTTTCTAGCACGGAACCTGTCCCATTTGCAGACAGAACTTGGGAGATCAAAATCAGGCTGAAGCAAACCAAGATGCTGCAGCCAACATAGCTGGATCCACTTTAGCCGGATCTAGTTTCGCTGCTTTGTTTAGGTAAGTTCTGTAATAAAATATTTATTACACAAATTTGTATTTTATTATTTAATTTTTCATGCAATAAAATAGACAAACAGTTATTATAAAAGGATCTTAAGATGACGTGCAATTTTTTTTCTTTGTTTTCTATTTATTTAAATTAACAACATTCATAAATATTTTGAATGTGTTATTATGTGTGATATAGGGCAGCAAATGAAGCGCACCGAACAGGACAGCCAATTAGCCGGACATCGTCTACTTCGTCATCTACTTCATCAGAGTAGCTGCAGTGCTTGTTCAAGTGAGATATGAGTGATATTTTTCTTTCAATTATCCGGTTTCGTAATTAGCCGAATGTATAATCTATTTTTAACACATTGATACCATTTGGCACTTTCTTGCCTTTAGTAAGGCAATAATATCTCTTTACAGATAAAACATGTCGACTACAAAATTCGAATCATTATCACTTAATCGATATTGTCTCAATAAGTTCGATGAACTGTTATGTTCTACGTTCAAATTGTACTAAATGGGATCGGTCAAAATGGCCAAAAATCGTATATTAAATTGTTACATTTGTCTCTGCCTGTTGCGCTATTTTAACATTCAACATTAAGACGTTACTTGCGCTAAACTGTAATATCTCTCACGATCTTCACTAATGCCATTTGATTTAATATTTATAATACTTGATTGAATGATTATTGAAACGTTCCAGGCATTGACGAATCATATGCGTTGTTACATTTCAGTGCAGACAGGAGATTTTATTTTATGATTTAATTCGAATGAAATGAAATAAAAAATACTCCGAGAAAAGAAGCAACCTACATAGTCTTTATAGACATTATTTATACATAGGCAATTTTATTTTGAGTAACGTTAATTTAACGAAACTCGGATCAACAAATTTTGAGCTATTTATATAAAGTAATTTTATTTGTCGCCGAGGCTCAGTAAAATTAATGTAAGCTTAAAGTAAGAATAAATGTGATGATTCGCGATTTGAAGGTAAATTAATAAATTCAAATGACAAATCGGGAATTTTTTAAAATAAAAGTATTTCATATTTTTTTCTTCAAAAATATATATGCACTTGGAATTAGAACATATCAAACAAATCAAGAAATCTAACAATTAAAAAGCTAATGAAATTAGAATAGAACATCTGCATATCGATATTTCGTTTTCTTTCTGTAAATGTGCTGAAAATTATAAAAAAAAGAAACATTGACAATTACATTATTAAGGTACCATTTCATACAGCTAATAAAAGCTGCCGTTTTATCCCCACTCTATCAATTTTCGTATATAGCGAAGCTACCCTCAAAGTTTGATATTGTTCAACTAATAGTGAACATCTCTGAAATACATGACATGCCATGTTATGTTCATGGAATCGTATGTCTTCCAAGATTAATTTTGAGAGCGAAGCTAAGAAAAAACCATGTTCGTTGCAATTTTTTGAAATGGATGCTATCCAGTACTTTCTTCTTTTTTAATAATTGTATATTAGCAACGGCGTCGCCTCCGAATTTCTACTGCAGCTGTAGCCGCTATTATACGCGCGCGCGGGTATATTCTTTTACATACTCGATGTATTCTCATTCTCGTAATCCATTTTTATTAAGATGAATTAAAAGCTAGCGAAAATAAATGAGTGTATTCGTTAACTTAAAGCCAGCGAAGATACGCTCCATGAAAAGGAAGCAGAAGAGCGAACAGCTTTTGAACACTGCTTTGATTGTGATGAAGTGGGAGTAAAAAGCTAGCTTTCCTTCGTTGCATGAAATTTCACCTTTACTTTCTTCACTCTTTTAAATTTAATCTGACTGTGTTGTAACATGTATCTATTAAGGTATTCTATACCTTGACTATAGCTATCTGAGTCTCGACGAATAAAGACGCGTGAGTGTGTAACAAATTCGCTTTGTTCAGTTTCTCTTAGTGCGTAAAAACTGTTTGACACGTGAATTAATTTTCATAAAACCGGTTTTTACAACGCAAATGCATATGAATGAAACGCATTCGTGTTACATATGCAGCATACATATATACTATATACTTCTATAGTAAAGATACTTCAGAAAATATGCGCACTCATGGAGATAAACTCTTGCATCCACAATTGTGTAGTTTGCAGCAATCGATGAAGTTACACACATTGTATAAACATAAAATAGAATATAGCATAAAGAAAACGATTAGAAATTGTATCTAAATTCTTCCGGCCGATGTTATTGCGTATCCAGTCGAATTGAAGTTACTTTCGCGCTACCTGTATATATGCGATGAGCAAGCATTCTGCTAGTATGCGCGTTAACAAAAACAAATATCGCGCTATATTACTAGACGTCTATTTAAATTATGTTTTACACATAATTCTGTCGCTCGTTTTTCCTGTTCACGATGATAAAAATATTTGTTTTAAGAAAGTTAAATATTACAATAGAAAGAGAGAAAGTTGAGTTTTTCATATGTAAGACTATTACTGAATTTTTTTTTTAATATGCAAAGTTCAGAGTAAAAATGCCAATGTGTATAGAAATATCATAGTTTATCTATAATAAGTTGTAGTTTCACTTTGAACTTGTATTTCAAAAAACATGATTCTTTGCATTTTTGCGAAACTTTGTAAACGAGACTCGTAAATTTTGCAATATTTGGAACAATTCGTTTTTGCTGTCAGACACGTCCAAGGTTCGGGATCGGACATTTTTAGAATTACTTTGTTCCTATATATATATATATATAACGAAAATGACAAAAAATCTCACAATACTACATTGTGTTTGAGATTAACAATTGATTCAATTACAAAATAAACATACAAATTATACGAATATAATTAGTGAAAGAATGAATATTATCGATCTAATAACTAGTAACGTTTAAAGTAGCATTGATACGATATGAGGTTGCTTTCAGAAAAAGTGTATTTTTTTAAATACTAGCTCTTTACGTTCCTGATACTTTTCAATGTGTCAACAATAAGCAGCGATACTTGTGTTTATTATATAAAATAAAATAGGATATTTTTCGTTTGTTATGTATGTATAATATAAAAATACAGAATTTAATGATGTTTATATACCTACATGCTTTCTAGCATATAGTAGTCTGTAAATTTATTAGTAGAGTATTATGGGACATATTTATTCGTCAATAAAAAGAGAGATCTAATATAATGTCAGATACATAGACGCGTTGTTTTTCTCCAACACTTTTATTAGCATTTTATATCCGAAAAAAACAGCAGAAACGCGAAAAAATATATAATTATATATTTCCATTTCTAGAGACTTCGATATATCCGCAGGCTTGCCAGTTTTTTTTGTAACGGATAAAGATTCAATAAAAATGAAATAGAGATGTGATATAACAGTGCGAAATATAAAGCATCCATTTGATGAAAGGTACGAAATTTAAGATAAAGATATGTGGTAGTCATTTAAAAATGTTCCTAAATTTAAATTTATAAACGTAAATTTGGAATGACTATAGGTGCGGTTTATTTGACGCTACTTGATGATGCTTTGAAGCTTTTGTAGCATCAAATAGGACCGTAATCTATGATGTGTTCTTATGTATTTTAAACTCCGTACCTTTCACACTACTAAGACTGCGTTCCACTTAACGCTCGCAACGCTCGTGAGCATCGTTTGTCCTTGTTTAACATTAATAAACGACAAGGATAAAATGATTCCACGAGCGTTGTGAACGTTAAGTGGAACGCACCCTAATTAGATACCGTGTACTCCATATCGTTTTAAGTTTTTTACGTTTACATTCTTCCTTTTTTTTTCATGCCCGTATTATTATATTGCAAGACAGACAGACAACCTCGCTAAGCGACCGCATTATTTAAGATCTATGTACACGATTCAAATTCAAGCAAAAATCTCCTATGATAAAACTTATGTGTAGCACGCGTGCGATATATTACGAAGCTGTGTCCGGTTTAAAATAACTAGATAAATTAAAAAGGAAGCTAAATATCTCTCGACTTCTTATAATATGAAAAAATGTTTACAGTGTAAAACTTTCTCGTGCAAAATTGTATACATTAATTTACATTATATACACACACATATATATATATATACATAACCGTAATAAAAAAATAGATTGTATATTATGAATTATCGCTATACCTATAAACTCGCTACCATACTATTTTTATTTATTTTAAAACAAATAGGTCAATGAATCGCTTGACCAATGTAACGCTAATTTCAATATCTTATATAATTACATGATATAATTTATATAATTTATGTGTTTATAACTTACTGTGCACTTATATGCTATATTATGCACATAACAATTTCCTTTTTTTAATTTTTACACTCTAGAATGCGCTAGAATATAGTCTATGATTTAAGATTTGTTTCTACCGAATGAAATTTTCTTTTTTTTTTTCAAAAATTTAATACTGAATATATTGATTCATCATAAAATTTGTATTATAATATTGGACGCTTTCAAGTCGACAAAGCGGCTAGGTCTGCTCGCCGAGCAATTTAAACTTGATTGGATTCTCTGATAGGAACCAACCATGTTCATTCGCTCGACAAGCATGCCTAGCTGCTTTGCCGGCTTGAACTCGCCTATTGATACCATAAGCTGATTGCTGTCTGATTTTATACTATATTAAAATTTTTAGTCATTTGTTACATGATTCGACGAGTCGTTTTTTATGGATTCGATCGGCTCTGCTATGATAATGTCAGATTGCTCCTCCTTGTGCAGAGCTATCATGATTTTTTGCTCAGTGGAAGACTGACTGTCAGACGAGCCTTCCTGCGTCGAAGTGGCAGCTTCCTAAAATTCAGTAAATAACAGTGCATTGCTTGCGATGCGTTTCAAATTTGCTGTACTTACCGTGCTCCGTATCTTCGTATGCGTTTTGATGTGTTTCGTTAGGTGATCCGATCGCATAAATTTCTTTGTACATTCTGGACACTGAAAACGTTTCTCACCCGTATGGGTTCTGCGATGCCTCTGAAGTTCATCGGATCTAGTGAACTTTTTACCGCAAAATATCCAAGTGCAGATGAAAGGACGTTCGCCAGTGTGCCAGCGTAAATGAGCACGTAGATGGCTCGTTTTTCCATATACTTTATTACATCCAGCAATGTGACATACATGTTGTCGTTTCCTGGTTATATCTCTATTTCTAAAGAGAAATATGAAGGTATATCAATGGTTGCGTTCAGCAGAGAAAACTAATCAGTTAGTGCTTAGTTAGATTCTTTAATATGATTGGTTCTTGCCTTTAATTCTTCACTGGATCTAAGTGTAGGAACCGATTATATTGAAGAATCACTAAGCGCTAACTGATTAGTTTTCTCGGCTGAACGCAGTTAACACATATATGTGACTATTATTCAATAGTATCACAAACAAATGTTTGATTGATATGGCTGAAAGAAGCTATCGCTCACCTATCGCCATCACCACAATTGGGACATGTACACGCGACTCTTCTACGATGCTGCTTATTCGGATCATTAGTGTCATTGGAGGGAGAAGCTGTGTTCGATATTTGTTGATGAGATACAGGTGTAGCGGACGTTGTCAAGGTTCCGTGCTGAAGGGTTTGGAGAATCTGCCATTTAGTAGGATCATTTGAATCGAGTTGCACAGTTGGTGTAGTCGCGACGATAGGAGTGGCCGCGGCTTGAACAGTGGCCGGTAACGTTTGAACTGTAGCCGGCTGCAATGCGCTTGCCGGTATTACTTGCACATTGCCTAAGCCTGGGATATTTTGCACGGGTATCGATTGTAAGAAACCATTGGTCGTATTCATTCCGGCAGTTGGCTGAATTTGCATTATACTTCCATTGCTCACATTCCTCATCATGTTACCTTGTTGCGCAGTCAAATTCGCTAATGCGGACGCAGGTATAAGCGTTAACTGTTGTCCTTGCGTTCCTGTATAAATAAGAATTATTTGCAACATTAATCATTGTTTGCAAAATTAAAAATTATGAAGAAATGTATCAGTAGAAATTAAAAATTTGATAATCTTTCAATATCTAGGACGTAGACTTAATATAACCGAACGGGGGATAATTTCTTGTACAAAAATGAGTCGAAAATGCAGAATAAACTTTTTTCGTCTGATTTTTTGCTGTGAGCAACTTCTCTTTTAATAAAATAAATAAAATTTAACTATTTGTCATATTTTTTTAATCCACTTGTAAAGTCGTTATGTAAATATGATAACGTTTTTTTAATGTCTTTCACAAATCAAATATTCGTTAAATGTACGCGTACTTCATGATTTTCAAACTTGATTTTCTCGGAAATAAAGCCTCGAACAAAAAAAAATTATTCTGCTTTTGACTTATTTTTGTACAAAGAAATCCCCTCCGTCTGTTTGTATTATTAATTTATTCCCATCTTGTGCTTATTAATACAATGTGTGCACACAACAATTCACTTACCTGTGATCGTAATAGGTTGCACTGTAGGCTGAGCCGATTGCGGAGCAGGGATATGTATTACTTGCCCACTAGTTAATTGACTCGCATCGATATTAGTTACTTTGATGTCACCTTCTACCGTTTCGGGCGGCCTTGTCAAACTAGATAATGTCTGCACGTCGATTTTTTGACCGTCTTTTGTGGTAATAACGTTACTTCCTGTTATGTTTCTTCCCAACGTACCTATACCAAGTACCTAAGAAACGTATAGCATACATTTAGAATAACTTTATATACATATTATTAATATGTTAATATTCAAATTTAGAAGTATATTACTTGAACATTGCTGGGAGATGCAACTGTTGTGCTCCAAGTCGCTACTGTTGACGATGGAGTGGAGGACTGTTGCATCTGCTGCTGTTGCGACTGCTGCTGCTGGGACGATGCTGGTTGCTGTATCACCTGCTGTACCACTTGTTGCACTTGCTGCTGTTGCTGTACTTGGGCTTGGGCGACTTGTTGTTGCTGCTGCACCGACTGTACCACTTGTTGTTGAGTTTGTTGTTGGACGACTTGTTGTTGTGCTTGTTGATGTGCAACTTGCGTTACTTGCTGACTCTGTAATAGTACATTAAATGTTTATCTAATAAGGTTATGAAAAAAATAATGTTGAAGGAATGACTCGTAGCTCTTTGCGAAAACGACTGATTTGTACTCAGCAAGTCCTGAGTTCGATTCCGACCTCTCTTAGCTCATGTATTTTATAGGGAAGTATTGAAAACCGATTCGTATATAATTTCACGTACGTGCGATACATTACTCACAATCGTGCCGAAACGTTTATATTTATACATAATTACAATTTAAAATTAATAAATTTGAATATTATTCACTTCCAATATCTTGCGTAATGGCGTATATATATGCTCTTAAAATAATGTTTTGAATAATGATACATTTCAGATTTTCATTTATTGTTGAATTTGATTTATATTTACCTGAAGGTTTTGCAATTGCGGTAAACTAGCAATTTGCACTTGCTGAATTTGACCGCTCGGCGTGATAATCTGCGCCACTTGAGGTATTTGCTAAAATTAAAATAATCAGAATGTACATTTCATATTATAATTTACAATATTTGTCGCATACAGAAATTATTAATTGGTATTTCAATTGTTATATAGTGTTAATTATGAGACTTGCGTGAGATATTGTCGGGCCTCTGAATTACTTACTTGCATAATTTGTGGTATCATTTGCGTCGTGGGCATATTGAAGACGCTGGATAGGGACTGGACAGGAAGATGTACTGTCTGATAAACGGTTTGCCCGTTATTGGCAGTGACCGGTAATTGCACAGGTACCGCTTGCTGAACATGTTGCATAGGAAATTGCAGCGGTCTTACCTGTACACTTTGTCCTAGAACAATACACATTATTCCATCATCTTAAATATGTTAAAATTGCTTAGACATACTTATTAATAAAAAACCTATTCGCATTGCTTGAAATCCCCCCTTGAAATTTTTGCACATAAAATGAGAGAAATATATTCGAATGTTAAAGAGACAAGAAGCAAAGATTTTGAATGTAAAAAGTGCAAGCAACGCGAACAAATCTTGTAATTGGAAAATTTTAATTACAAAGCACGCATAAATTACATTTAGCACAAAACAATTTTATAAAAAACATGCGATTATAAGCGATTGCAATGAAGAACATACCTGTCGGCAACTGAACAGTTTGTCCCGTAATGTTTTGTATAATCGAAGTAGGAAAGACATTCGGTGCTCTTATAAGACTAACTGGTTGTGGTGTGATAATTGTCTGTCCGTTTGCTAGTTGGACCTGCTGGCCGGCAAGTTGCATTTGTTGGCCATTTGCAGTAGCAAATTGCATTGTTGGTTGCGCTTGGTGATGGGCACTCGCAGCCGACATCGCTGAGGATGGAATAAACAGAGCTTCCTGACCATCTATATTAACAGTCTGCATTTGTGGGATTACACTATAACTAAGCTGCTGCTGTTGCGTTTGCTGCTGCTGAGCTTGCTGCTGCGTTTGCTGCTGCTGGGCTTGTTGCTGGCTCTGTTGTTGCTGCTGCTGATGCTGCTGCTGTTGAAGAGCCGCTTGTGCCTGAGCACCGCTGATAATCTGAGCACCCTGTGAAATAAAAGTGCGTTTATAAATTAAAATTAAGTAAAGCGCACTTTAGACGATTTATAATTCGCGACCAAATTCAGAACAGAATTCTATTTATAAATTAATGTAGTTAAATAATTAATTTTTCTTCTCAGTGCATGTTTATAAATTTGTTATTCTTTAAAGCCTATTTTATACGATCTATAATTCGCGAAAATATCAATTTTCTATATGTGTGTATTTTATTTTTTCAAATGTGTTCTATGTTATATGATACGCAAAATTATAAATAGAATTCTGTTCTGAATTTGATCGCGAATTATAGATCGTATAAAGTAGACTTTAAAGAATAACAAATTTATAAACATGCACCGAGAAGAAAAATTAATCATTTAACTACGTTAATTTAGTTTGTCTTTAGTTCTTTCATTGGAGACTGTATATTTAAGTCAAATATAATATATCAAATGTATAATTTTTTCTCAGTACTGTTTTTCTAATATAGGTAATTGTGTCTTCTCGTACTTGCAAGAATTGATGAGGTAGCGATTGGACAGAAATTGCTTGCGTTCTCTGCTGCTCGTGTTGCGGCTGTTGAGCTTGTAAAGGCACAAAGTTTTGCAGGGTAATAACTTGTGGCTGTTGCTGTTGTTGCTGCTGCTGAGCTTGCTGAACATCTTGCTGTTGCTGCAACTGCTGCAACACATTAGCGCTTAGAAAACGAATCTGTGGCTGGACAGCTTGCTGCTGTTGCTCTAACTGTTGATCTGCATCATCTTGCTGTTGCTGTTGAGATTGCAAAGGATCCTGCTCTTCGATTTCGTCCTACAAGTAATTATATCGTTTATAAGTTGATTGTTATGTATAAATATGTATATATAATATTTATATAAAAAATATCATTTATCAACATATCAAATTCAAGAAGTAATATTATAAAAATGAAGTATTAGTAACATAATAAAATAAAGAACTAGTAACATAATAATCTTACCTGTGAAAGATTCCTGCCGTCCATGCTCCGTTTCATGATGAATGATTTCGTTTTGCACTCTATACAATTTATAACAACGAATCTAGTGTCATTTCATGTCGAGTGTGCTAGGAACAATATTTATAATATAACAACTACATTGGCGATCTTCTTGGAGTTATAAGAAACGAATCGTTCACAGAAATGGTGTTCCTATAAAGAAATATTATTTTTAGAGAATTGTGTCTATTATAGTAACTAATTATGTAAAGAAGCTCATATTAGGGAATTATAGCAATTATAATTAAGATAATAGAATGAAAGAGATGTATAGAAAGAATGCGTTGGTTTCAGAAAAGTCAGAGAATCATTTCCAAGGATTCCTATTTTTAAAGAAATGCAGAAAGAGAGAAAAATGAAAGGAGACAGGAAGAAGAGACTTTGTTAGTTGTTTAGTGCTAATTATACTTATACATTTATATGAGTAATATCTCATTTTATTAATCTGAATAAAAAAATCTCAAATCGAGAATTGTGCTAACAATTTGGTCGGAGCACTGGAATTTAACACGGAAGTTTAAAGAAGGAAGTTAGAAGAGAAAAGGAGCAGTTTCCAAATCCAAAGAATCAAGCCCATGGCACATACAAAAACGTAAGGCCGTAAGACGTAATCAGTAAGCGAATTGGCCAATCACGGTAGAGACCGTAAGGCCAGTAGCGAATCCAATGTTACGATTTCCTTACTGCTTACGTCTTACGGCCTTACGTTTTTGTACGTGCCATGAGCTTTAGTTGGAGCATTGGGGATTTTACGCGGGGGTTTAAACAGAGAAAGCTAGAAGAGAGAGGAAAAGTGCAGTTTTCAACTCCTTGTAGGGGTTACGAGTGTTGGAGCATGTTGACATCGAGCTCTGCTAGCATGTGCAAAAGACGCTAACTCCTCTCTCTCCCTCTCCCCCCCTCTCACACACTCTCTCTCTCTCTTTCTCTCTTTCCCCGACGAGGGAACAAAGAAGGCCGGTCGGCTGCAACGAGCACCCAAGGAGGACGCCCGAGAACCCGATCGAGGACCGCCTCCTTACGCCCCTGTTTCCCCACCGCCCCTACCCGATTCATAAATGTGGCACGCGCACGCGGCCCGACATGATGGCAAGGTGAGCCTCGTGTCGTCATTACCGCCCACTCGGTCATCCGCCGCTCGTTCGCGCTCTCGCGACGGCGCGAGCGACCCGCGATAACGGGGAAGGCACGACTCGCGATGCCCAGCCTCCACCCACTTTGCCACACCGGGACTCCACCTAACATGGAAACAAACACGTGTTGCCCTCGAAGAGGCCTGTCTACTCACACTGCCAAACCACCAAAAACGCCAGGCCGACGCGCGCCAATCGCCAACGTTAAATCAACATCACCACTACTGTTGACCACACCAATGCGCCAGTGTCCAACTTGGCTCAAATGTATTTCGCTGATCACACGACTATACGAAAACATGCGTCGCCTCCTCTTCGATAGAGACGCGACGCGTTCGTTCGCAGCGAGTCGACTCGGCAAGGGCAAACTAAACGAGTTACGCCATACCATCCGCGTCTTGTACGCGAAAACGTTGCAAACAATCGCATTCACAGGTATTCCTCACCGACGCGCGGTCGCCTAGCCCGCACGTCCTCGTCCCCGCATACCGAGTACTTCTGTGTGAGACGCGCGCGCGCGCGCGCACACACAGACATCCGCACGTGCCACGCGACGCGCGTCGTCCACCTCCGGAGCACTGTGCCGTAGCGACGCTATCAGTCCGCGGATCGCTTCGCGTCGTTCGATCCGCGAACGATCGAGCTCGATCACGCTATCCGTGTAGGAAGGGGATGCGCGCCAGCGAGATTAGCCAGATTAGCGTTCCTACGAGTATACCGTCGCTACCGTCGAATCGCGAAAGACACGCTTACTCCAGCTTACTCAACGCTACCGTGGGACAAAGTGGAGCCAACGAGTTTCCCGACCGCGATTCATTAAATCCACTGGCACGTGCACGCGTGATATACGAGTACCGCGCACGTTCCGTCTCGTCCAGTTTAATTGCCCATCCGCGCTCGCAGAAATGTGCACAACGAACACCAACAAATATCGTCCCAAACGAGTGCTAGTTCGAGAAAACACGAGCGAACGTATCCACGAACGCGGTGCCAATGGGCGGTGCGCGAACGGCAACGTCGCCGTTTCGCTCGACACGATGGCACGGGCTCGCCGATTGGCTGGTTGCGGCGCGCGCGACCGGTCGGCCATCACCATCGACCAATCAAGTTGGGCGGCAGCTCGCCGGGGCGTCGTTCGGCAGGGGCGTACGCGGGAACGCTCGCGGCGGACGCCCACCCTATTAAAGGGGGCTAAACCACGCGTACCTCCTACTTTCTCTAGTCTTCCGCTTCCTCCCACCTTTCACCTAGCGTATACCGACCGCGGGTGAACAGCTCGTGTGATAGGACACGTGTCGCGATCTATGATCCGCGAGAATTCTCGGGAATGTTCCTTGACGATTGATGATTTTCGAATTAACCCGTAATAGGATCACGTATCTGGAGACACGGTAGTGTCTCGGCGCCAAGAGCAGTTTTTGTTACGCCGAAAGAACTTATGATCTTTGGAATCTGTTTTTTTTTTGTTATTAGTTTTAAGCTTCAAAATTTTCAATTATATAAAAAATTACAAATGAATTTAACGCAAACATATTGGACTTTAAAAGCACAGTCAATTTTTTGATTGTGAATTTTTAGATTTTAGATAAATTTAAATCTATAAAAAAATTAATGAAATTTAACTTTTATGATATTAAAAATTAGTTGTTGAGGATTTCACAAATATGCAAGAATTTTTTTAGTTTTTTATATTGTCTGGAACAATAAAAGAATCTGCACTAAAGTTCGAAGACTCAGGTTGCGAATAAAGGATGAAAATTTCACATTGTTGACGGAGGGATATAGTACGATAATTAGCCCACATCCTACATGAATAGAACAACTGAAAAATCAGATTGTAAAACATAAAATTATTCCAAATCATTATTTAAAAATTAGGAAAATGGGTTCCAGGATCTGTATGTTCTGGAATCTGTAAATTAAGGGGATGCTGGAGTGACCAAATTATTACATTACAGTCGTATAAAAATCTTCGAATTGACTGAACGGAATAAAAAATCCTTTTGTAGGATTAAAGTAGACGCAAAATTTTAGGAGGTGGTGCAGTGAATCTTGTACTAAAATCGAAAAAAAGTTAAAAAATTTGTTAACATTCTTTTAACATTCTGTTACCAATATTTGACAAAAATCCACTGCACCACCTCTTAATTTTGTGTCTATTTTAATCCTACAAAAGGATTTTTTATTCCGTTCAGTCAATTCGAAGATTTTTATACGACTGTAATGTGATAATTTGGTCACTCCATATCCCCTTAAAGCGCTTCTTACTTTCAAGAAAGTCACGAAAAAGAAAAAGTATTCGTCAGACGATCAGCTGCCTTATCTCCTTCCTTGCATAAGGGTTTCAACCTCATACACGTAAAATGAAATTCGGAAACCTAGACTTATTCTAAAAAAAATATCTAGAATTGAATTCTTAAACAATTCCTTTCCTAATCATCTGACGATAAAGTTATCAGAAAATTCTTTTCTCGATACGCCATACGTTGTCTGACCGGTGAGTGTCGACAATATGCGATATAATTTGTAGCATGTTACCAATATTTGACAAAAAAAAATTGGAAAAACAGTACTACAAATTATTCGTTTGCTATCGATTTTATTCATATAATGATGATGATAATGATGATGAGATGATGAGATAAATTACAAGTGCCTGTCACTGTGTCACATTACAGTGATAATATACATTAGATGATTTCTCACTATATATCTGTAGTTTGTACAATTTTAGCATATATTAGTAATGATACAAAGATAGTAGTTCACATTACTACCGGTTTAGTTTCAGAAACCAGATGACAAAATTTCTTTAAAATGACGTATTACAAGCGTATCTTACAGCAACGCTATACTCATAATTTTGCAGAAAATAAACGTCTAGTACTGAACAAAAAAGCGAGTGATTAAATAATACATAATGTACATTATAATGCTATAAATACTATGAATGTCAAGGCAATTTAGGATGCTAAAGTCCCAATATTACATAAATTATACTCCTACACCGAGAAAAGTATTCTGGTTACACCAACAAACAAAATTCATTAAATGAATTAGAATTCTGGTTATCTCGAGTAAAATGTTCAATAGATTTAATTGTGTCTTATTGGTATTTTTCTGGTCGCTACCAGAATTTCAATTAAGGCAACGAAATTTTTTCCAATTTAACAAAAATATACAATACAATTATTACAAGTATGTTGCATCAGCATTGTATATACAAATAGAAAGAATGCGATTGTGCTCCATCTTGTACATAATATAGATGTTACATACAAATAATGCACGTCAAAATTGTGAAAAGGGATACTACGCATATAAATAAATCTTTCTTTGTAATTGACTTCAATCACTTATCGATAAAAATCTACGCGATGGACGTGAGTATATAAATTCGTATGTTGCGAATTATTCGATACGAAACATTTGCAGATTATAATATACTTTTTTAAAGATATTATTCGTAATAGAGTTTCATTTCGCAAGAGAGATTATTTGATTCTTTTCGTTTCGATCGTATAAACTGATATTCTTAGATATAAATACACGATAGTAAAACCTGTCAAATGTGAAATTAAAATATTCCAAAATTCCAATTCCTAAGGCTGGTCTATTTTATAGCCCTCCCCCTGATCTCTCGACGCTTATTTGTTTCTTGAGTGTTTCCTTTTCGTGCTGCGCTTCCTCCATTTCAGCCATCCGTGCAAAACGTGAATATGCCACATGGCCAGATTTTATAGCTGACATCATCTATATATAAAAAATGATATAAGTTTATATATGTATATATAGAATAAAAAAATGATTTGGCAAATGTTAAAATATTCGAAAAAAAAAGTATGAAATAACTTTGATTACATCATAATGCATGCAATATAAATACAAAAAAGAACACAAGGCATTGCAACAAACTGATAATTTTACTAATTGCTAATTATTAATTTCTCTGTCAATTCAGAAATTATTATTGGGAATTGCTACACATAATCGTGTTAAAAAAGAAACGAGATCATTCTGAAAAACTATTGCACTGTACAATGCATAATGAAAAAACAAATATGCGAAAAGAAATCCGACTGTGACTGTGTGCATAAAGCGCAATGTCACAGACCTGAAGATATTCATCCAATTCAACTTGACCGTTCATATTGGTGTCGATTTCACGCAGAATTTCGTGAAGTTCTTCACCCGGTACTTCCTTATCTCCAAAGAGCTGTGAAGAGAAAGAATATACATTGAGTATATGTTTGATGATTTACCTGCAAGTAATCTGGTAATTCCATTTGGCCATTGTAAGCAACATCAATTTCACTCAACAAGCTGTGCATCTCATCCTGGTTCATATGTATACCTAATACCTGTGTATCGGCGATGTTAATGGATATTGATAATTAAAGAAAGCGGAAGTAGATAAAAAATATCAGAGATACTGAAGAGATGCAAAAATATATATATGCAAACCTTTAGTCCTCGTCTAATGTCATTGATAGACACATATCCTTTCTTGTCCTTGTCTATAATTCGGAAGCGTTTGATGTAGAGTTGGATCTCATCCTTGGTGAGATTGATAGGAATCTTGTCGCGGGAAGCACGGTTCACCATCTGACCCATCTCTTGAGCGAGAAACTCACTGGCCTCGCGATGCTGCTTCTTCTTCTCCTCTGCCGACCAATGCAATTCCTCGGCCATGATATCTATGATACCTGGCAGCGCCTCTTGAGCCGCTTGGACATTGAGGAAAGCGAGTCGTAATCGACGTGCGATCATGTCGATCGCGGTTCTAGCATATTCCCGTACACCGTAGCGTATCTGAAATATATATTTAAGATATTTTACAAGAAGGACATAATTGTTGATCGAAAAAACCCTACATTAATTATATGGAAAGTGAGAAATGGTCAATGGTGAAAAATCACGAAAATGATTTATATAATGTAGCTTGTAATTATAATAAACAAAAGATTTAATAGACAAGATAATATATAAGGCTTAATAATGGATAATTGAACTATGGTGCACCAAAGATGTAAAACTTGTGCTTGTAGAACACCTTTGATACATCACAGCTAAAAAGTATCCATTATTTAAATCTTATGTCTAGGAGATATCTTTTGTTCATCACATTATAAGTTACATTATATGTAAAAAAAAAAACAATTTATTTCACCGGGACTCAATCTTCTATATGATTAGTGTGGTGTCGTTTGAACAATTCAGAGACAATTACTTCAGCATCGATGTACGGAAATTCCGGATGAATTTTCTTCCCAATGATAGGCCATCGTTTCCCCGTAAGCGAGGCCATTTTAGCTACGGCAAATGCACGATCTCCATAGCTCTTGGACAAATGTTGCGCGACCTCGCATTCCAGACCGAAATCCTGCACCAATCTAATGTACATTGTGGGACTCCAGCCCTGAGCGCCTTCCAGAAGAAAGCCATCAGTCTGGCAGGGTCTTTCTGGTTCTAGGTCGCAAGCTTTAAACAAACATTTATGAGTCTTTTATTACACACTATTTATACACTTTGCGTTTAATTCTGCCGATATACCTTTTATAGCCGCGTCAATGGTTTCTTGAGCCATCGCTCGGTAAGTCGTCCATTTGCCGCCTGCTATCGTGATGAGATTCGTAGGACTGACGTGCACGATGTGATTCCTAGCGAGTGACTGCGTATTCGGTTTATTCGGATCGGAAACGAGCGGCCTGATACCGCTCCAGGCAGAAAGAACGTCTCCGCGGCGCACCTCAACATCTGGGTTCAGGTAATTTTTCACTTCCTGCAGAATGAACATGATCTCGTCTTCTGTGGGCCGAGGATTATGTGTTACCTCGCAAGGCAAATCGGTTGTTCCTGCAATTGTTTGCTTTTGCCACGGTAAAAAGAAAATCACCCGGCCGTCACTCGTTGCTGGATCAAGTAGACCCATTTGATCGGGACTGAAAATGTCGTAAAAGAAGCGTTGATACATTGATTATAATGAATTCAATAATATGCTACTAAGCCTCCGAAGCTGACGATGAATCTATTAGATTCTCTATGCAGTGATTGTTCGGATAACAAAGATTCTGATAAATAAACATAATTCGCATTCTCCGTGAAGTAACGTGAAGATAAAAAAATACATTATTATTTATGAATTTACATTAGTTCTTAATTTTTGTATTATTTATTATTACAGTAATTACCATTTCACACGAAAATGTTAAATAATTCAATTTTCTTCATGTTACATTTGCAAATTTGAATTAATCTTATTAAAATAAACTTAGTATTCATTCTTTTTTTAAATACAAATTACAGTTATGTCATTTTGGTTCCTTAAAATTAATCAATGCCTTTTAATCAACATATATTAAATAGATCTCACAAATCCAATGTCAATAACAGATTTTGACGTCAGCTCCAGAGGGTTAATGTTAACAATACATTGTTCTTTTTACCTGTAATATCCTGGCAATACTATGTGAACGCCGGAAGACGGACAGCAGATAGACTGGACATTTTGATCGTCCATCTTTCTAATATGATCGGTGAAGGGACCAGTCGCATTAATTATCGCCTTAGCCTTTACATCCCATTCCTCTCCCGTGAGTTCGTCTCTAAGGTGAGCTCCCACAAGAACTCGTTTGCCATCCTTTTCGGACAGGGAAAAATATTTTTACAAAATATTCTCTCATATTTTCACGAATATTTTCGAATACCTGGCACCTACCCTGTCGAGACCCTTTAATAAGTTGACTACTTTAACATGATTTACGACCGTTGCGCCGTGTCTCGAAGCTGTTAGAGCGACGGCCAGATTCATCCTGGCATCATCTTGTTGGCCTGTCAAATAGCACATTTATTTAAGAGACAGATAGCTTGGCTATGTAAAAATTGTAAAGAGATAAAAAGAGAGATAACAAGATGACTACCGTCATAATAGACAATAGCTCCCGTTAGTTTGTCGCCTTTCAGCATAGGAAAAAGTTCCAGAGCGTTCGATTTACTCAAGTAATACGATGATTTGACGGTTTTGCTACCCGCTACCAGATCGTACATCTTAATGCCAAACCAATAATAAGGAATTTGCCACCATCTGACGAAAGTAGTAGAAATATATGTGAAAAAGAACATGTAGCACCGAAAGTTTATACTCCATTCGTGCATAAACGTACGTGTAAACAGGCAACATAATGGGCAATGGATGTGCCAGATGTGGTGCGCTTTCCAGCATTGACGCACGTTCGTGAAGTGCTTCTTTCACCATTTTATACTGCTCGACGTCCACTTGCATGATCGCTTTCTGCAGATATCGTACGCCACCGTGGATTAACTTCGTGCTGCGGGACGACGTGCCAGATGCAAAGTCATCGGCTTCAACCAATGCAGTTTTTAGACCTTCGAAAAGAAGAAGAGTGGAAGTGTAGAACTTTATTTGAGCAAGCAAACAAGAAAGAGAGAGATCGTACCTCGTGTGCAAGCGTCCAAAGCGCATCCTGCTCCCGTTGCACCACCTCCGATTATTAAAACATCGTAGTCCTGCGATTTCAAAATTTTCATTTGATCTTCTCGTGTCGGCAAGGTCCTTCGAGGCGGTCTTGGTTTCCATTTCATTTCAGCGTGTACCTACAATCAAGTACGTAGATATATTTAATTTTTTAATTAATATGTCACTCATTTGCTACGACATATAATTAAAAAATCGTCATTTTTTTTAATTGCAAAAAAACAGAAAAAAGAAACAACATTCTTAAAGAAAAAAAAGGAAAAACATGTTTAAAGAAACATACGTTTATTTCTTTACAATTATTATACCAAAATTGTATTTTAAAATTAATATTGCAAAATTTTATGTGATTCAAAACATTCAAATTTATTTTTTGGTAAATTGCTGAGTTGTATTGTTGTTGTGCCAAATGAGTAATATGTATATGATATATCAGGTACCTAAACAGGCGTATCTCTACATCGCATTATATAACACATAATAATAAATAGACGTGCATGCAGGATCTTTGAAGAGTCTCAGCATCTTAGGTCTTATCTTGAAGCATCTCATGTCATAGCTGATTACATTGTACTGACCGTGCTATCTGACAAAAGGAAGTATGAAGTAAGAGTACCGGCACCCACAGCACTTGCTCCAGCAACAAACCACCTGAGCGACGCCATCGTCTATCACTAGCTCCTCTCGATTTTCTCGAGGAAACCTGAAATCAAGAAAAGAGCATGATAATATAATTATAAATACAAAATCTAGACAATAGAATTCTCTCTCTCTCTCTCCTCTCTCTTCTCTGTATCTATATATTACATTATATAATATATAATTTATACAACTAAAAAATTATGCAATACAAATAAAAAAAAACATTGAGGAATAAATTGACAATTTTCTACATAAAGTGAAGTAAAATGCTGTTAAATGCTTAAATACTTATTAAATACTTGTTGGAGCAAGTATTTAACATTTTTTTTCATGGAAAACTAACGAGAAACTATCTTAATTTCCAAAAATTAAAAGAAAAATATACAAGGTAATGATTTTGTTCTTGATGATATTTAAATGACACTTATTCAGATCAACTTTTGAATTGTAAATTTTAAATTAAGCTTGCTTAATAAAAAATTTATAGCTATAAGATAAGAAAATATATTGTAGTTGTGGAATTTTTTGATAACAACCGATTCGACCTCGGTGAAAGACATTCATCCTTCGTTTTTTTCCACCTTTTAGCAGCAGTTGGGAGTAAAAGATAAAGAATAATTGTAAAGCAAAGTGAAATAATTAACATTAAAAATGCCAAAACAATATTAATTAAAAATATTAGTTGTATTCAGCAGAAAAAAAACTCTGCAACTGTGTTGTAATATTTTTTTGTATGATTAATTTATACATCTTGATCCACACTAAATTTATAATGTCAAATTATATTCAATTTGAATTATTTTTAATCATATCTAAAGTATCAAATTTGACTAAAATTTAGTTTATTACTTATTAAGTTAATATACTCGTAAATATTATTTCCTTTGAAACCAACTATAGAAATGGATTTACATTTTGACACACATAGAAGTAAAATATAACAAAATGTTAATTAACTCAAGAGAGATTATCTTTTAATTGGGTTGCCATTGCACCTTTGATCTCTAACAGTGTAATGAGGAACTAAGAGCAAGAATCAATTATATGAAATATCTATTATAAATAATTTTATAATAGTTGCAAAGCTGTTTTTTTTTAACAGTTGAGAAAGGCCTGAACTGGGGCATTTTATACAGTCTTGTACGCTGCGCATTCAACATACGCAATCTATAAATAATTTAAAGATTGTGCATTGTGTCGTGAAATGCCTGCGACGCAAAGTGGGACTCATTATTATTATCACTAGAATAACGACAAGTGATCTGTTTAGCAACCCTGATAAGATGCCGAAAACCGAACCACGCGGGATTGCGTGACATTCGACATGATTCGGCGTGATTATACGACCACGCGACTGCGACGATAAATGCAGCACAATCATGTAATCGACTCGTGCATAGAAATCCGGGTATCGACAGTTGGTCATTGTCCGGCGGGATGCTATCTTGATCTTTAAATCTCATCTCTTTATAATAGGTATGAATCACCTGAAAAAAAAAGGATTAAAAAGGCAATACCATTGGTATGATTCATGCCTCTGGGAGATAACGTATCGTTACGAAATTCTTATCTTTCCACGCGGACTCAGCTCGATGGCGGTCGAGCTATAGCCGGCGATTCGGGCTCGTCTTGGAAAGGGAGACAAACGTCTCACGAGACAAACCACCTTGAAACGTGCGTGTATAACGTACAACACGAGAACACAATGCTAGGCGGGGTGTCGCAAGGTCAGGCTAAAATAGCGCTCGCGAGCGCTCACGGGCGGTATGTCCGTGCCAAGTATATCAAATAAAATGTCACTCGTATTCCCCATTACGCGTAACGCATTATTTATCTTACGCATTATTCAACCCTCGTTGCTCTCGAGGCTCTCATGAATCAGCGTCGTCGTTTCCAGATCTTGTGGTCGAACGAACGCAAGTCAATTGTCTCGAGAAGACTCGAGAGGAAAATCGCTCGCTCTGAGAAAGTGCTAAAAAGTAACATTGCCAGTTGATGTCGAGATCGCAAGGCAATTGGGGAACCGGAGTACAAATTGGGAGTTGGTTTTTGACGAATGACATACTCACTGTGAGCTAAAGGGACGTAACTCTCACTCACAACCAAACAGGTAGTCTGACACTAAGATTCCACGTGGCGCATTATCTTCAATTTTCTTCCAGTGGCTGATACTCGCACCAAACAAACGTATCCCACAACTAACGGCCAATGTCGACCAATGTCGACTGAGCTGTAACTCGACGACGATCGTCAAAATATAATAGCTATAGAGCGATCGTTCATCACGCTTCCGATGCTGACCGGTAGAGAGTGTCAGTTAACAAACTGTCATATCGGCAGCAGATTTTCACGAAGAGATCTCTTCGTTAGCGATCTACGAACATGTCGATTCAAGTCGATCAATCGAAATTTGTGTCGAGAACGAGGGCGTATGTCTATAAAATTCTTTACCTTTTTCTAATATTAATTTCAATATAAATTAGCTTCGTTGCCTATTTTTATCAATGCAGATTAACTCGAATCTCATTTTGCTAGCTTTTTCTAGAAGAAAAGTTCTAAAAATTATGTCCATTTCAATGTAGATTAATTTTAATCTCAGCTTAACTTTGTATTTTTTTAGTTCTAAGAATTATGTTTATTTTTATCAATGCAGATTAACTTTAATCTCAATTTAACTTTGTATTTTTTTCTAGTTCTAAAAATTAAATACAAAATAAAGTAAATTAAACCAAGATTAGGATTAAAGTTAATCTATATGTATATTAATAGAACATTTTTAGAATTAGAAAGAAATAAAAAACTAGCAAACCGAGATTAAAGTTAATTCTATTTTGGTAAAAATATGCACAAGGATAACTTCGACGAGACTCTGATTAACTTAATCAGTTATTAATTCACTAATACTGTATTATTTGATTGAATGTGAGTAAAATTATTTAACATATGAAAAAAATTGAAGACAAATTACATTCCAACAAAAAATTTTTGTATTTTTAGGAAATTTTCAGTTTTAAATGTATGAAGATTTCTGAAAATATCTTAAACTTGTTAAATTTTCTTTAAAAATTATACAACGAAAAATCTTACAATATTTTAAAATTCATATATGTGTATAAAAACTATAAAATTATACGGAAACTTCGGAAAAATTATATAAAGAATTCTAAGAAAAACTTTCAAGGGCAGTTGGAAATTTTGCTCGAGCAATTCTGCCGGTTGAATTAATCATCGATCAAGTTAATTAAAGTCACCCATAGGTTGCAATATCGCATAAGTAACATATCACGTTGAAACAAAATAATACTCTTTGTTATTTAACAGCAAATATCTGTACAAGTTAGGCACTCGCGTATGTCACGAATTATCATTCGTATAAAGGTTCATATACATAAAAGTCTCGTACGCTGGGTGTGTTATATCGATCGAAAACTTAACTCTAGGGACATACATTGTCATGTATGGCTATAACGCCTGTAAAATATATATAATATATTATATATATATAATAATAATAATAAAACATGTAAACATAATACAAATGCAGAGAATGTACGATGAATGGATGTACAATAAATAGCAAAGATCGTTGCAAAGAGTCAGGGGCACATGGCGTCGCTAAAAACCTACTATTTACACAAGTTGTTATATCAAAATATACGATCATTCTTATTAGACGATATATTAGTGAAAAATATTCTCGTTAGAAGTACAACGTCACGCCGGAGTCGTCGGGGACAAAAGTCGGCGTTTCTACACCTCATCGGAAGCAAGTGTTTCTTTACCATCGGGAGACGCTGATTTTTCCTTCCTCTCTTTCCTTTCTTCCTCCTTCATTTGAAGAGCGACCGCCGACTCCAGCACTCGTATCCTTCCCTCGTGTTTAACGATCACTGTTTTTAATTTTCTTATTTCTTCTCTGCATTCCTTCAATAATTCCTCCTGTAAAAAATTTATAGTTTTATTTATAGTTTTCATTTAGCCCGATCAAAAAAAAAAAACAGAGAAAATGAATTCCCGATACGTACGCAAACTCCATGTGAAACTTCCATAGCGTTTTGCGCAGCATTAGATGCGACCTTCGCGCCTTTACTCAATATATTGGATTTCTTTTGTACTTTAAGTTCATTCTTAGAAGCGGACGGCTGATAGCCGTCCCTGAGGGATATTAGTACAGGCTCTGCGTCAGTACCACCCTCCCATTCTTCTGCCGAGATCGCGGCAGTATCACCGGCAGTATCGGGATACAAATCTTCTTGGAAGAGCTCAGACTGAAACACAATTATATAGCACACTCGTTACTTCTCCAATCGACTCTCCCAATTTTTCGGTTTCTACTTCCAAATCGGAGTAATGCTTTCTCACCTTTCTTGGCACTGTCATAGATACTACTTGGCAAAAGCCTGAATTGTTTAATCGATAGAATCTGGTTATTTCACAGCTATTAACGTCACAGCCTCGTTTTGGCATCATTCCTATACCTCGTTGAGGATCGGGAGTTTGAAAAGTATTGATATAATGAACAAACGGCGGTTCGGGCGTAATTTCGAAGTATCGGATCACAGAATCGCCCTTGCCACACAGATATACTAAATTTGTATCGGGATCATATAGAGGGAACATAACTCCGTTGCTCGTATCTAATTCTACCATAACAATAGGCTCGCCCAACATGTCGGGAGCTCGTAATGAATATTGTCTTTCCGACATCTTACTAAAACCCGTCGTAAAGATCAAGCCACCCCTGAAAATATAATACAAATAGTTCTCTCAATCAGTATGCACAAAGATTTCGCCAATATCTAATGCGGTAGCCTTTTTTGTTATTTAACGTGTTAATTTTTTTACATATATATAATATATACATTATTATACATAATATATATATATTATGATAAGATATATTTACATTGCATTACTTTGTAATATCTTAATATAATATTTTACATACAGAAATTAATCATCAAAACTCTTACTACATCCACCTTATTACCACCTCATTACGTAGAGCTTATCTTTTTTACAATATTTTACACAAATATCTTTCATGAACGTTGTCTTACCACAAATAAGACACATATTGCAATATAAGAAATATAATTACAATATACAAATTACATATGTACAACACTTGCTTGCATAAACTTGTACAAGTACAAAGTTTGGTGAATCCTTTCTTTTACAAGCGTAAACAATAATTATTATCATATTATTTTATAAAGACATTTCTACGAAATTAATATTCGTTGTAACTTACATATTATTTTTAAGCATTCTAACATTTACAATTACAGTTTAAATTAATAACTTGGTGCACAATACTTACTGGAATATTTATGGAGAATTACAGAGCACACACATCTTGACATTCGTATATATTAAGTTGGCATCTTCGTCATTGTCGAAAATTCAGTCTGGCGATCTTTCCATTAAAAATTATCAGAATCTTGCACTACACAAACCGGAAATACAAGATGATAAAAACAAGTGTACCTTTACGTACGCTAACATGTTTGTCTTATAAACTCTAAAACACTCGTGGATAAAAGCACGAAAAGTATCGTGTATATGTCGACATACGTCGAAAATATATAGTCACGTCAAGTTAATCGAAAATGGTATTACAAAAAGAAAAGACAAAAAAGGAATAACAATATAGAAAGGAAGAGCTCCAATATTGTGGCTATATCTAAGAAAAAATTATCTCTAAACAATTTCTACCAACACATAGATTATTTATATTGAATTATTACTAATATATATTTGTGTAAAAAGGTGGATGTATTCCATTCGATGATTATGTTTTATAAACACGTTTTACACTTGTTCTCTTATGAACGTTTAAATTCAAGTACCTAATATAAAAAGTAAAGAAGTTGCAACTTTGTACAATAATATACTTTGTACAATTATATTGTATATTATTCACACATTCCTTTTTGTTTAATATTTATTTACATCCACACTCTCTCATGCAAATTCACTCGTTAGTTTAATGCACTTTTCCTCTTACAAAATCATAGCCATAAAAATTGGTTATTTTGATGTTTAAGTATCGACAATATAGCATTCTGAATTATATATCATATATATGTAAAAATGTTAAAAAAATCGTAAAATGTTTTTTGTCATTTTCAATGTTGAGTCATGTTAATAGTGCATTTAAATTAAACGTCTTTTATCAAAAAGTGGAGAGAATTAAGAGTTTCAGAATAAAGTATGTATTTAAATATTTACATTAAAAAAAATAATATAACATATCTGGGCGATATGTTGTATTTGAAATAAGGCTGATGCAACTGGAAATATATATCTTTAAGAAACATTTAAACAGCTTTTCAACAGCAGGAAAATTATGCGTTCTCTATTTGCTGTTCCTCTACTTCACAAATTATATTTGTTTCCACTAATGTAAATTAATTTAATCTCGGTTTAACTTATTCTTCATGTTTTTCTAATTCTTAGAACTAGAAAAAGATGAATAGTTAAATCGAAATTAAAGTTAAACTACCTATTGATAGAAAACATTAGAATTTAATCTGTTTTGCAAACATGTCTATATTTTCCTACATTTCTCACTCTTTTCCTTGTTGCATCAATCTGATTTTTTATACAATATACAAATACATGTGAATAATATATAGCAATAAAAAGCTAAAATGCTGAAGAATAAAATACATGGAGTACGTACCTAAGAAAGATGGCACGCGTTGCCTTGCTTCCTTCATGCGCTATAGCTTCTTCTAATATTTCTCCCGACCTTGGATTTAAGATTCTAATTTTTTTATCTTTGCACGTAGTGACTAATCGAGATCCATCCCAGTTCCAGCATGCGGAATAAACCACGTCTGTATGGCAGTCGATGCGCATCAGAGCTTCTCCTGTCCCGACGTTCCAAATAATAACAAGATTGTCCGAACCGGCTGTGAGCAGCACGTTTAACGCAGAGGGATGCCATAGCACTAGACCGACTCTGCGTTGGTGCAGTTGCAGATCTACTATCGACTCAGTCAATGTCCTGGAAATACCTCCGTCGGGTATCTGCCATACTTTGACAACACAGTCCTCAGAACCGGAGGCTATGACATTATCATTATGGGGGCACCAAGCGATGTCCAGTACAGGTCCCTTGTGTCCACCTACTAAAGGATAGTCCGCCGGTATTCTTCCTACCTACAAACGTTTCAACAATAGAGATCAGCTACCAATTATGGTGCGGCCAAGGAACTTGAAACGGATATTGCAAACTGTCATTTGGAAAGCTATGTCATTACTGCTGTTGTTACTGTAATAATACATATATACACGACATGCCAATCCAGCTGCGTTAGCCAATGAAAGGGGAGAAACTCGGCGATGAAATTGGGGCAGGCATAAATGTAAAGAGGTCTGTTTTTTTTTACTACATTGTGAACTGCGCTTTCTCGCTTTTGTCAAATATCAAACATATACCTATTTTACCTTAAGTACAAAATGTGTACAGCTATAAAAACAGATCTAAAGCGAAAGAAGAAACAAAAAAAAGTAAAGATCGAAAGCTTACCTTGTTGTGCGGCAGGACGATGAAGGCACCGCCGCCCGCCGATTCCACGATGATGGCGAGAAACTTGGGATTCACGGCGCAGAACGTCGAGTCCCACGACGACTTGGACACCCTGATGTTGTCGTAGCATTGCTCGCGCTTCAACGGAGTTCCGTACACGTGGCGGAACTTGCTGGTGCGCACCACGCGGAAAGACATGTCTGCACCTGCTCTGCAATCAACGGAGCGGAGACAACGGAGTGAGAGAGAGAGTGAGAGAGAGAGAGAGAAAGAGAGAGAGAGAGAGAAAGAGAGAGAGAGCGGGCCGAGCGAGGTGGAGCGGTCTCCGCGGGGGTCGCCGACGTGCGCCGGTCTTTCTGCCGTGATTATTTTTAATAAATTATCGTCGTACACGCGTCCGCGACACGGGCGTGGGCGTCGCGTGGAACATCCCCGCTCTTTATAAATAGATTCCCCACCTCTCACTCCGTCTTTCTCTCTCCCTCCCCCTCTCTCTTTCTCACTCTCTGTCCTCTCGTACACAAACGGACACGACCGCAATAAGAATATATTTCGAATGCTCGGTCGCTTTGCATCTACGTGTTCGGCGCGACCGCCGCGGCATGCGTAATGAACAGTTTTGCGAACTTTGCCGATTATCGCGGCGAACGGATGAAGAGAGAGAAAGAGAAAAAGAGAGAGAGAGAGAGAGCGCTTCCCGCGCTCCTTACATGGTGCATCGAAAAATGATTTCGATTCACCGAAATAGACGGGGTCGCGCGAGCGCGGCCGCGCCCGAGCGAGAGTGAGAAAGAGAGCGAAAGAGAGCGAGAGAATCGTGATTCACGAATGATTCGAAATAATACGCGCTCCGCATATGTGTCATTCTCATCCTGACCGGCATGACCTACTCGCGCGACACGCGAAGATCCGAGAGATCTTCATTGTCTCTCGACGAGAACGTCGAACGGGGCGAAGGATTCGAAAATCGCGGCTGATTCTCCGCAACTTCGCGCAATTCCCCTCCCCCACCCGCTCCGATTATGAGTGCTTTCCATCACTTTCCATTCGTGATAATTTAAGTCGATACATATTAAATACGGAGAAAGATAGAATGTTTGTATCGACTTGTTTCTAGCAATATAGATTAACTTTAATCTCGGTTTAATTTACTCATATCCTTTTCTTAGAACTAGAAAAAGAGAAAAGGAAATTAAATCAAGATTAAAGCTAATCTTGGCATCGATGTAGGAACGTCCCGTTTCCCACCAGTTATCAAGATTAACTTTAATCTTGGTTTAACTTTACTGTTTATCTTTTCTTAATTCTTAGAGTTAGAAAAAGGTAAGAGTCTATTGAACCGAGATTAAAGTTAATCTTACATTAGTGCTTAAAATGAACTTTAATGGAAAGCACCTTATATTAGGTTTGTTTTCTGTTGCACTGGATTATTTTCTTCTTGCATTTGCCAAATATCAAACGTATACGTATTCACTTTAAGTATAAGAGTGTATATACATTAAGATCGGTGTTCGTAATCTTTTTTTTACGATCGTCTTAAGTAATGTCTTAATTAGAATACTAATACACGGCTTTATGATAGATTTATAACATGTTAACTTAAACATAAGAATCGACTATGAATATCGGTTTAATGCAGCTGGAAAAAATAGTCCGTTTGTTTTCTTTTTTTGTTCTCGACACTTTCGTTCGAACTCGCGAACGTCCAGCGGAAAACGGCGGACGATAAGAACTGCTTGCGGTTATCGTTATCCAACCGCATTATCGCAGCGCGATATCTCGCGCCGGAATGTATTTTCAAGGTGGTTAGTCACCGGCGTAGAATGATCAAAAGAAAAAAAAAAGGCAAAACAATAAAAAAATACGATAGAACGAAGATCGTAGCACGATATCTCGCGCCGGAAATGTACTTCCAAGGTGGTTAATCAACCGGCGTTGAACGATCGAAAGAAAAAAAGCAGAATGAAAAAAAACTATAAAACGAAGAGCGAAATAACGAGATTCGTATTCCCGCCACACATCACGGGAATACACCGCGCGAATGTGCGATGTGCGGTTCGTTGGACGAGAGCAGCGCTGTGGAAAAACACACGAGGACTCCCGCAAGGCATTCGGGAACACCTTATTTGGAAACGCGCACCCTGCCGAATCGAACAGTCACCCCCGGCGAGTTTAGCAATGCTGTGTTCGCACCGGTCTTTCTTTCGCTCTTCTTTTGTTTTCCTTTCTCTCTCTCTCCCTCTCTCTCATATAGACTCGTCCATCTCGTTTGCAATTTTATTTCATTCTTTGGAGGTTCTAATTGAAAATGTTTTCTCGTTAATTAAGGGAATTATCGATATATCACGAAGGAGGATCGGTACCTCTGGCGAATCTTGCGCCGCGCACCACCACTATATTACACGCGCGTACGAGCAGAACTTGCGAACTGATTCTCCCTCTCCCGCTGTGACAGAAGATGCACGCTTTTGGAAGTGGACTCTTCTCCCCGCCGCTAACCACCACGAGCGCTGACGACGAAACGGCATACACGTCCGTGATCCGTCTATACACATTCGCCGATTTTCGCGACCTCGCAGTGAGACCTTTGTGAGTGAGAAACACTATTCAAAGCAGGGTTGCCAAGTTTCTGAAACACAAGAGATTTATTCGCGTCGTATGCTTCAACATGTTCCAATATGCTCCTACTATAGGTTTGTTCGCGTCGCATGCTCCAACATGTTCCAATTATGGTTCCTGCACACTGGACGCGGAAACGCTTGCCGCGCGGCAAAATGCAACGCGGTAACCAATGAACATGTTGGAAGCTGTAAGCTTATTGGTTACTCCGTCACATTTTGCCGCGCAGCAAGCGTTTCCACGTTTAGTGTGCAGGAACCATTAAGATGCTAATACGGCTCTCTGATTGGTTCATGCACTAGCTTAAGACTATCTCGAATCTTGAGCGCGCCGTCCTATGTATGACAGGCTTCAGGATGTGATTACAGGATGTAATATAACGTGATACGCGATAAAGTAATTAGGAACGCGGCAAGCCGCGTTAGTATATTCCGAATGTAGCCCATGTTTATATAAAAAACTGTAAGTTGAGTGGTTGTCTGTTCACGAATTTCGGACTGAAGGCCGCAGCATAGACTTTTGCATAACGCACAGTGCATAAGCAAATCAATCGATCAAAATCTTTCCTTTTCTCCAATTTCACGGAAAAGAAAAATTTTAATTGGTTGATTCTCTTATGCGCTATGTATTATTGGTGCGTTTCCACTGAGTGCGTCACATGTCGCGTCGTCAGTCCGCGTCAAGAGTTAACCAATCAAAACATCCGATGTGTCACGCAGAGTAGCGCGTCAAATAATACAATAAAATGGGACGTTTTGATTGGTTAACTCGCGATGCGTGACGCGCTCAGTGGAAACGTACCATTATGCCGTTATGCAAAAATCTGTGCTGCAGCCAGGGTTGAGCACCAGGGCACGTATTAAACTCAACGTATTTATACATGGTTTCATACATGGATGAAACTATGTATAATACATCGTAGGTTTCAGCCATGTAATAAAATGGCGCTTCACCGCACCGCACTTTGCAGTGTTCGCGTTGCTTGAAATCCTCAAATTTTTTAACTTAAAATGAGATAGATATATGTTTGAGCGTTGAAAAGAGTGAAAGCGAACTTGTTGAGTGGAAAAGTGCAAGCAACCCGAACAGATCCAAGAATACCATAGCTGTGTTCCTTTATTGCCAACACTGAAAATGAGACAATTTATGTTACATGCACTATAGATTTTCAGTACAGGCATTCAATTTTAGAACATAGCCCATATATCACTATAAGTCTAGCATAGAGCTGCTGGACCAATAAGAAGATATGTAAATCAAAATGACAACTTTAAGGTGAATATTAATTGGTCCAGTGTCCAATGGTCCAATTTTATATCATTGACAAAATAGCAGACAAATTGAATATTTCTGATTTATGTCTATATAATTTAGGAATCGTTTGAGGAAATTTGGGAAAAGCATTTAAACATTTGGGAAATAGTATTTTTCTTATAATTAACAAATTTTATCATGCGTCAAGTTAGCAGACAGCGATTTTATTTAATGTGTTTTATGAATGGAATCGATTAGAAATTATTTGGAGAAGACGTCTTCATTATTATTTTCATTTGGGAAAAGTCACTATTTGGTAATTCAATAGATTTATACATTATGAAAACGAACAAAGCCCGGGTGTAGTATGGGTGTAGTAGGTGTAGTACAATGAATATAGTAAACCTAAAATCGTCAAAAATTAATTTATTTTTCAATGTAGTCTCCTTTTAGGCTTATACACTTCGTCCAACGCTGCTCCAATTTGTTAATCCCTTCCGAATAGTAGGATTGGTTCAACTGTGCAAAATAGGCATTCGTTTCCGCAGTCACCTCCTGGTTTGAATAAAATCTCTTTCCCGCTAGCCATTTCTTCAAATTGGGGAATAAGTAATAGTCCGAGGGAGCCAAATCTGGAGAATAGGAGGGATGCGGAACGAATTGGAACCTTAATTCCATCAATTTTGCGGCCAGAGGAGTGAGCTGGTGCATTGTCGTGATGGAAAAGGACTTTCTTGTGGGCCAATCGTGGATTTTTTCTTGCAGCTCGATTTTCAAACGGTCCAATAACGATGAATAATATGTATCTGTAATAGTTCTACCCTTTTTCATATAGTCGACAAGAATTATTCCTTACGAATCCCAAAAGACGGTCGCCATAACCTTCCCGGCCAAAGGAATGGTCTTCGCCTTCTTTAATGCAGATTCTTCGTCAGTAACCCATTGTTTGGACTGTATTTTGATCTCAGGCGTGTAGTGATGTATCCATGTTTCATCCACAGTGACGAAACGATGCTTAAAGTCCTGTGGATTCCGCTGATACAGCTGCAAACAGTCCTTGGAACACCTCACACGATTTCGTTTTTGGTCAACTGTGAGCAATCGCGGCACCCATCTTGCGGATAACTTTTTCATGCCCAAATGTTGATGCAAAATATTATGTACTCATTCAGTTGAGATGCCCACAACACTAGCAATCTCACGCACCTTCAGTCGTCTATCATCCAACACCATATCATGGATTTCTTCAATGATTTCTGGCGTAGTGGCTTTAACAGGACATCCAGAACGTTCAGCGTCACTTGTGCCTCATATGGCCACTCCGAAATATTTGAAACCATTTATAAACTGTTCTAATCGAAGGTGCAAATTCATTACAATGTTTATCAAGCTTCTTTTTAGTCTCCTGAGGTGATTTGCCTTTCATAAAGTAATGTTTGATCAACACACGAAATTCTCTTCCATCCATTTTTTGGAAATCACTCGACTTCCTCGATGCAAACGAACGCCAAATACAAAGAAATAGACCGATCTGGCTGAAACTTGGTGTATGCTCTTCCAAAAGATGCTATTAACTGAAAATAATCTTAATACGGACCAATGGTCGCGTTCAGCAGACTCAACTGTTGCGGAGCGGATTAGTGAGCTCTCACTGCTATTGGATGATCTAAAAGAATACACCAATAGCAACGAGCGCTTACGGATCCGCTCCACAACAGTTGAGTCTGCTGAACGCAACCAATGATACCATCTCTCTGACTTTGCACGAACTTTTCAAACCACCCTCATAATACACGTTTTATACGTAGGAAATGTAAGAACCTCTCAAAGCGTTAAATTTCCCAACTCTGGCTGCAGTCAGACTTTTAACGTGGATAATGTAGAGATCGATCTTAAGAATTAATTACACACATGATGTAGAGATGGCGCCACATGAATATAATACTAGAGAGAAGCAGTGGACATCCTGACCTTTTTCGTTCGTAGGGTAATGTCCACATTTTTTTAGTTCTTTTCCATACTATTACGTAGATTAGACAAGGATGAACAATTAAAGTTGATTATTCATCCTTATCTAACCTATGGTCAAGCCATTGCGCATGACAGACTAAATCAGAACCATCAATCAAATGCTTGCCCAAAGTTAATGGAATACACATGGTAACAACATTAACCTATAGACCTGTTCTTTTTGGCTGAACTTTTGCACCAGTTTATCCTTCTTCTTCTTCTTTCCTCCTGAAGAGAAAAGGAAGAAAGATGAGCTGGTGCAAAAGTTCAGCCAAAAAGAACAGGAACCTATATCTATACTGGAATGATCATTAAGACTGCGTTGAAAAACATCACCTGGATGCCCGTGTATCATTCTATCCTTGTTTAACAACAAGGATAAAACGATGCACAGGAGTATTTGGGTAACGTTTCCGAATGCAGCCTAAGCGGCCTGGTACGAGCCGAGAGAGCGCAAATTTTGAATATCGGTATCCTTGTACAGTAAAATTCGAAATTTTTTACTATACATAGAAGTATGTGTGAGAAAAAAAATTGTAATTTTGCGGCAATATATAAGATATTGTAGCATTAAAAGTATGTATATTTAATTTATTTAGTACATTTATATAATAAAAAAATCATCAATTTAATGATATATTATCCAAATATTTATGTTAATATAATCGCAAATTTATATCAATTGTCGATAATGTCAGTTCTTAAATTATATATTCCGGGCTCTTTTTGTATAGACGAAAATTTGCCCAAGGTTGACGATCTTTAATAGTATCTCGTCGGTGGTATAACCCACGTAGCATGGAAGAAAACCACGAAAACGTGGACATTATCTTACGAAGTTTAGTACACAGAAAAAGGCCGAGATGTCCACTCTCAGGTTTCTCTCTAATAATACGTACAAAACTAAAATGCCTCCGATGCTACTGCACAGCGGCACAACTCGGTGTAAAAGGGATCTTTCTTGACTGTTTTGGAACGCATACGACATCTAAGATTGGTATTCATAATCGGTTCTTATTTTAAGACAGTCTTAAGTAATGTCTTACCCCGGATCTATAATAGGTGTTTTAAGCCTTAAGCTGTAAGAAATTGACCAATTACAGTCGAATCCGAGAAGAATAATCGACTGTGATTCGTCCATTTCTTATGGCTTAAGGCTTAAAACTCTATTGTAGATCCGGATTTAAGTAATGTCTTAAGACGCTAATGCGGCCCTCTGATTGGTTCGTGATACCTCAAGACAGAACTTAAGGCGGTCTTGAATATAAGAACTGACTATGAATACCTACCTAAATACGGAATCCATAGACGTTGCTCAAGACTCGAGGTGGTCTTAAGCTAGTGCTTGAACCAATCAGAGGCCGGTATTCATAGTCGGTTCTTATTTTAAGACCGTCTTAAGTAATGTCTTAATACGCTAATGCGGCTCTCTTATTGGTTCATAACACCTCAAGGCTGAACTTGAGACGATCTTGAATATAAGAACTGACTATGAATACCGGCCAGAGAGCCGTATTAGCATCTTAAGACATTGCTTGAGATTAAGACCGGACTATGGATTCCGGCTTAAGGTTTGTTCGCGTCGCAAGATTCAACATGCTCCAATATGCTCCTACCATAGCTCCTATTCACTCTATCAAGCGCGTTGGAGTGAGTAAGAGCTGTGGTAGGAGCATATTGGAACGTGTTGGAGTATGCGACGCGAACAAATCTCTAGTAACAAAATTTGTTTCTCGAATGTCAGGTGTATTTTATGCGTTCCAAAATGCATGAAAAAAAGAGACGCTTCGATCAAGCGAAGTTTCGTTTCTAGATATATAATTACATCGATGATTGAATAATTGACAAGACAAGTGAAGACGAGTGTCTATACAACTGGTGAGACGTTGTACGATTTCTTTTCTAACCTCTTTGAAAAGTCATTTCGTCGTATGCGGTACTTTTATTTCTTTCGTAAATCGTGTCTAAGATCGAGATATGACCAATATACACACAGTAAACAGTATGATCAGCAACAGAAATCGCGATTGTCTCGAATGCAGACTGCTGAGCGGTAGCGGTCTCGTCGCTGCCGGTTTATACGTCTGTCACCACTCCAAACAGTACCAAAAGCAAGTAGGAAAAGCAGCAATGTACTCGGTTGCCTCTGGTACGTCGAGCAGGCATAATATTGCTTTATAGCTTTATTCTGCTTTATTAGAAGCAGAACATCTGCACTTTGTTATACTCAAATAATGATAAATAAATTTTAATAATAAAAAATATCGATATTTTGATGAATCTTTACTCAATGTTAATACAATAATTTTGTTTCCAGTGCTAGTACTCCTTGGTACAGCCAGGATTTTCGACTTGCCACCCTTTCAAGATAAATTTAAACGCAGCTGAGAAATAACTTATTTAAGCGAGCATAAAGCCACAGCATTTTGTAGCAATTGTGCATAAAAATGTGAGTCTGATGTGAAAATAATATGTATATTTTATCATGTTCTTTCCTCATTTATGGTCTTTACCTAGAGCATAAGATTTGTCTATGTAGTCTATTGAATCTTTCACAAATATGAGTGTTTACTTTTAACTAAACACTAATATCTAAAACTAATTTTAGATATTAAAATATTTCCTGAAAAGTTATTGTATTGTTAAAATTTTATATTAAAAATGTATTTTGTTTGATAATTATTTTCATATCTTCCCTATAAACTTTAAATTAAATAATAAATGTAAGAGAGAAAGAGATTAAAGCAAAAAATTTTCTACCTTTATATAACACCTTTGCCATTCAAGTGTTATATGAGCCTCTTTTATTGGATGTAAATTGTTAATAGATACTTATATTACTTTAAAATATACAAGATATTTTATTCCAAGCTCCAAAGTAATAAAAAAGCAACAAATATATCTCGTTTTATGTATACAAAATATTGCAGACCAGTTGCTTTCTTCTCAAATATAGAATTTTTTATTTCCTATCTTTAAATCTTTTGATTTTCATGATTTTGGAATGTGAAGTGAAGCGTATTATTTGCTTCCATTCCGCGAAACGCTATTGAGGCTGATGCGGTGCGAAACACCGATGCGCGCACGCACGCGTATTGCACGTGTTGCAAAATACAAAGGCGCGCGTGCAGCGCGGAGAGCGAGCCGTAAACGCTTTCGTGGTGCGCGCCCGCTCGTTAATATTCGCACCGCGTTACTTCCTGTTACGTACTCAACGATACACTTACAGGACACGCTGGCCATTGCGTAGCGATGTAAACTTGTATACCCACTGTGCGAGTCTCAACGCGGATCGATCGCCTACGCGACCCGAAATATATCCCGTAGCAAAATTGCGAATATCGAAGTACATGTATTGGATGATATTTGGATACTGAAATCATCCAAAGATTATATTTCAGTTCAATTTGAGCAATCGTCTGCAGAATTAATTTGTTAAATACAGTTATTATAAGAATTTGAATCATAATTATTTTTAAAAAATTCAAATAAATTTTTTAACAATATATAGCGATTGTTGGAATTCCGATTTTTTCGAAAAGTGAATACTAAAAAATCAAGGGAAAATTATTTATTGAAATTTACTTTGTAAGATCTTTAAAAAATGTAACAAAATATTTTATATCGTTATTATAGTTGCTATCAATGATGAAATAACAGATTTTATCCTATTTTTTTGTATTATGATTTGATCGATTTAATGTTAACAATAGAAAAGTATGACAATTACGGAAAATATTACGAAAAGGCTTATGTGACTTTTTGTGCAAAATTAATTTGTCAAACATAATTATTATAAGCATTTGAAATTGTAATTGTTTTCAAAAGATTTAGATAAATTTTACAATTTATAGCGATTATTTTATTTCTGATATTCTCGAAAAGTGACTACATTAAAGGGAAAATTATTTCTTGAAATTTATTTTATCCGAAGTAAGAGCTTTAAAAAAATGGAACAGAATTTTATATCGTTATTATAATTGCTATCAATAATGAGAAAATTATAGATTATCCTATTTTTTGTATTATATTATAGTAAGATCGATTCAGTATCAGCAATAAAAAAGTATTAATATTAAGAATTAATAAGACAGAAAATAGTTTAAAAAGGCATATGCGATTTCCTTTTGCGCATTTGCATAATCTGTGGCAGATCGATCGGCAATCAATAACAACTGAAATAAGCTCTTGTCCTCCCATGCAGGATACTTATTCAGCTGCCGAAACCGAAGGTGCGACACAGCTTTTGTTAGTCTCAGACGAGGTCGTGTCTAAGGTCGTTCTTCGGGTTCTGGCGCCACACCCTGGCGTTCCTGGCGAAGGTGACACACGAAGAAGAGGCCGTGTGCCCCGCGCACGGCCTCTTGCCGCATCGGCAGTCTTGACACGCAGGAGATCGCTCTTGTAATACTTGGAACACGGAGCGATCCATCCGGTACACGTTTGGCGTGCCTGTTACGTGTGCTGCCTGTGCCCCGTTTGCGATGAACAGACAATCAGGCCCGTGTCCCGCGACCCGCCTGATCCATCTCGTGCATCTTTAATGGAAGAAAGATAAAATTATTAGAAATAAAAATCAAAGATCCTCCTTTTAAAAAAAAAGGCAAGAAAAGATCGAACATTAAATCAAAACGAAGCCTTGAAGATTTTATTTCGGTCAAAATTGTTAACTTAAATCTGCGTCTGAAATCGGAAAATGTGCGAAAAAGAGAGTTGCGTCGCTAAGTTTCAGAAGGAGAAGAGAGTACTTCAAAAATTTGATAGAACACTGCATTTCATCGCATTGTCGAGTCTTACCTGGATCGCGAGAAGTCGAGGACACTCGCTCGCCTATTTTTCTTTCCAGAAAAATAGACACAGCCGCAAACAAGACGTAAAACATATTCTCCGGAAGCGCCGTCTATGCGGTTTTGCAGCGGGTCCGTTTTTTCTTCTACGGCGAACGCTACGAGTCGCGCACGACCACAGAAACGAGCACGTTTGCGCATATCCGTACGCATACCCCGGCGATTCGACGCGGTTCACCGGGCTGTGGAAACCGAGAATTTTGTTGTTAACCCCGCCTTATGTAACACGTTCATAGCTTGGAGAAAAACCGAACGACGTCCATCATTGCGCGCTTTGAATGACGAGCGAGGAAGAAAAAAGAAATAATAACGGAGAAAGGAAGGGAAAACGGTGAGAAGATCGGTGTCGTGGGGAAGGATCAAGGTCCTTCGTTCCGTCTCCGTTCGATAAATCCAACGTTCCAGTCGCTCGATCGTTCGGAAGATGAGAGAAAGCGAGAACCCGAAGCGCGTGGTGTGCCCCTCGCACTATTGCGTCAACGCGTAATTGCAAGACCGTTCCTTCGTTCGTTTCGAAGGCCCCGGGGAGTTTATGCATGTAACGCAGCCTCTCCTGGATTTCATCAGTTTCTTGTTCGCCCAATAATGTTTCCCGACCATACTAATAAAATTAATTAATTTAAATGTCACATTCTGCGTAAATAAATAATTATTACATTTTACTGTGCTACACAACTTCGTTATCTTTCTTATTATTTGTTTTGTACTACAAATATTTTACATCTTACAACAATTATTGAACAGCAATTAAAATTTAATTTTTATTTTCAGTTTCAATCAGCGTTACTATCTTTTCTCTCATCTTGAATTTCCAATCTCAAGTAAAATATTCGCGGCGAGATAGCGTTGTTTATTTCTAATAATAATTTGGGTGATTAGAAATTTAAGTTCGACCTAGCCAGGTATATTTGTGTCTTTATGATGGGCCAGCAAGTAAGTTCGCTGAAATTAGAGCAATGATTTGATTCCTTCGTATGTAATGTGAAATTTATTATCAAATTATGTCATACCAAAAGTGAGACTCAAGAATAACCGTCTGCGCATATCGATCGAATTATTTCGAGATATATTTGCGTCCCGGGCAACTGGGTTCTACGAATTCATCAAATTGGCGCTGTTTTCGTTTAAAGCTTCATATTTTATCTACAACGAAAAATTCGATGTATCAAGATTGTTTTCGACGTTTTTTTTTTATTTTTAATTGCATTTTGTTTTTTATTTCAAGTTTTTTTCATGTATCGTAAGATAAAATAAGCTTGCAGCACATAAGGAATAATTTTCATCGATAATAAAATACAAGTATGAAATGTTGGTGAAAGATCAAATCATGCAGTTCGCTTCAACTTCCGCTCGAGTTTAATGGGACAGTTCATGTGCTCGTTTAGGATTATATTCGTTCGTGAATCCGATTAGTGCAAATATCAACTCGACGGTAATTCGTTTCCTCCGTCTTTAGAAGACTCGCATCTAACCGCTTTGATTACGTCAAGAGAGCATATCCTGCGGGAAATGAGCGAATTCAAAGGAATTCATAGAAATTTCCATTCCGTAAATTCATAAGCCTTCAAGTCTTCAAAAACCACGAACTAAAATTACAAAAAGAAATTACTTTTTTTTTAATTTAAAATTAATATCTTATAAAAAGAGAGAAATTCTTTTTTAATCGAATATTTTCTTATAAGACAAAATTTTTTTTCAATTTGTTTCGATATTCATTTTTCCCGAGATATGCATTATCAGTGCATTCACAAAATTTATTATACCTAAACGTATTGTTCGCGCTCACATATTTTTAATTTTCATGTGCGCGATGGAAATGTTATTTAAACTTTGAACGCGATTCTCCGGCGTGAGGTGTCTTGCTGACCAAAAAAGTTTCGCTATCGATCTCGATGTTTATACGATTAAGGACGTATATGTGTCACATTTAAAAACAATATCAAAAATATACAAATTTTATATAGGGGAAAGTTGCCGAATGCGTACTTAACCTATTTTTTATTATATTTTCCATTTGGCATTGTTTTGTATGCAAATGAACATTAGAAATTGTAGCTTGAGGTTTTGGACGTTTATTATTACATGTTTAACTTTCCAATATTAATAATATTAATAATGTAAAATATTGATGAAGTACAATTTAGGCGATCAGTACGCATTTGGCAACTTTCCCCTATATGTTCTATTATTATGTCTGAATATCTATGTAAAATTTAAGCACAATTCTTTTATTAGTAAAAAGATATTTAATTTTCTTGTTTGTCTTGATTCTCAAAATCACATTTTGTAATATTTATTTGCAAATTTAATGAGGAAGAAACATTAAGAATCAAATCAAATTTTATGCTAATTAAATAATGCTGATCAAATAATAGTAAATATTCGTGCAATAATTTTTTTATTCATTTACTCGTTTAAAAATTGTTGACCCAAAACTGCAGAAAAATATAGTCATTAATTGCTGCATAAAACCATTATAAGCTAAGTTATTTATTTGTTTTGTTTTCTGCAGTTGGTTCAACGACATCGGAAATTTTAATAACATCAAAATTTCTTAAATGAAATTGGCTGATATTAGCTTATTATGATTAATTGTTTGATTTGATACTTTCAGTTGATATACTTATAACCAAAACATCCTTAACGACGTGTTTACAATAACGTTATCTCGCGTCACCATCTCGATTCGCTTTTAACCACAAATTACGATAAATTCGACAGTTCGGGAGCCGGTATTAGTATGCCTGTAAATCAAGAAAGTCACCCGCGTGCCGAGCCCTATCTCTATCGCGCGATCTCCGCCTACCTTCGACAACTTGCCTGCTTGGGAGGCTCGCCGCGGTCGTCCCATGTCAGAGATCCGCGCAGAAATCCGCAAATCGAGAAAGGATCGTTGCACAAGAAGGTTGCAACCGCATCTCTTCTCCATTCTCGACCTTTAGGGCCGGCACGAGACACAAATCACATTGCGCCGCGCGCTCACTCGGCTCTCGGCTCGTCTCGACTCGCGACGGGGAATTTATTGCGAAATAAACTAGATTCTTTTCTTTTCTTTTTTTCCTTTTTAAGGTCACGACACTCTCGCGATGTGTTCTGACGCAAACCCTGCGACGCATCGTATTATTACGCGTGACCAATGAGTAAGTGCCTCTTCAGATCGAAGGGACAAAGGAAATGAAGATGAAGGAGACAAAGACGTACCGCTCTTTCATACCGCACAATTTTATTCTTAATTTAATTTATTATATTACGCGCGAAAGAAATTGTATCTCTATTTTTTAAACATGATATTCTTTGATAATTTTTTAGTTCATCTAGGAAGATAATTCACGGATTGAGTAATAATTATATATGTATATTCAAAATATATATATATATATTTGCTATAGCATTGATTAAAAAATAGCAATATAAAAATGTCATTTATCGGTACATTGTGATTCTAGAATAGCGGACTGCTACGTAGATTAATAACGATATGTAATTAGCAGCTGAAGAAAATTATATTAATAAAGTTGAACTAATATTCCGCCAACGTTTTAATAAAATTAATAAAATTAAATATTACGAATTTTTTTATTTTGCTCGGCTTTAAATAGAATTATATGGTGGGTAAAAAAATTTGATTTTATCTTTATTAATGAATTATCGAGTTAAGAATAAAATGTACCGCGTCTCGTTTTACATTATTTCTACATATTTGTTACGGAATAGTCGTCTATAGCGAATTCTATTGGATATACTTAGTGCGCATTAGTGTACCTACATTAAAGTCGTCATACATAAATTGACGTAAAAATGTGCGTTTAATAAATATAAAAACAGATTAAACCATGAAATCCTCAATACATTTTATTATGCTGTTAAAAAAATCTGTACTTTATAATTCGAAAATACTTGCATTTTATTTTTATACATACTACGTCCAATCGAATTTGCTATGAGTCCAGTTCCATCAATGTAAGATTAGTTTTAATCTTGGTTCAATTTACCTTTTATCTTTTTCTAATTATAAGAATTAAGAAAAGATAAACAGTAAGTTAAACCGAGATTAATTTGTTAAAACCAGGCCTTAATCATTGTTTTGTCACTATTTTCAGTTCAAAATGCGCGTTTGAAGTTTCGTGAAAATTCGCGAGGTGTTCACTGCTACATGGAACGTTTTACCGCCGACCTTTGGGGGCCGAATCACACACGCGACGAGTCACGGCATCGCGTTAACGATGCACGCACAGCTCTACGCACTGGCACGCCGCTCACGCGTGCACGTATCCTCGCCAGTACTAGCACCGTACAACAGGCATGTAAAACTGCTGGAATACTAATGTCCTGTATGGGACACGCTCGGTCGTCTGCGTAAAATCCGTCTTTTATCCTCGTAAGGTCACACACCTGTCCAAGAAGTTAATGTTAAATGGATAATATAGTCAACCGATAGATGTCAATAAGAGATCCGTCGAAAAACGATATTCGGCAAATCGGAGATGGTGACGATCGTTATTGTACATTTTAACAACGGAACTGTTATTAAATCGATAAATATCTTTTAACTCATTTCTTAATTCTTTCTTTTTTTTTCGTGTTTTATTGAAAAATTACATGATTCTAAATCAATTAATTAGTTTTTACGAAAATTATGTTTTAATCTCCTTTTGTAACTGTTTTATTAAAGAGGAATTCTCAGCTGTATTAATATTAAGATTTCAACACATATAAATGATTTAGAATTGCTAATTGAATTCGTAAGATACCGGAAATTATCACCAGCATCAATCTGCAGCCAAAAGAAATTTATAAATAATCGATAGAAACCGAAACGAACGCAACAATCTTTCTTCATTCTCGTTCTTCTTCGTTTTGTGACTTACGCGATAGCATAAGAACCTAACGCAATTCTTCCGGGATTTATCTAATGGCAGATCGAATATCTTACTCGCGTTACATGATTCTTAGTTAAATAATTAATTACGCTAATAGCGTTATGACATTTTATGATTTAAAGTGTTCTTATCAAGGGAAACCTTTCACCAACGCCTTCTTCCTCTCGATACATATTATACTTGCAAAAACATACGATGTATAGAAAACAATATATATAATAATTATGTTTTAATTTAAATTTAGACAATGGTTCGACTAAAAAATCAAAATATTAAATAAATTAATCTACGATATTAAAATAATAACATTTTTCATTAATTAAAATAAATGAAAATTGCAATAATTTCTAATTCATTTATGAAGAAAATCGTGAGAAATCGTGCCAGCCGTAGGCTCTGAGGAAGAATCCCGGATCTTCTTGCGCGCATACAGTGTTGGAAAAACTACGACATGACCTACCATCACGCCGATCATTCGGCTGTACGTGAATAAACGCGTTAATATCAGGAATTACTTGGAGAATATCACGGGGGAGACAACTTGACGTCTCAAATATCTCGCTCTAGGCCGTCATTACCCGCAACCCTTTTTATCAGAATTAGCACATGACGCGCCCTTTGCCAATCCCGTTATCGAAAGCTATTTGTGCTTATCGTCGTTTCTGAAGTACGCAGACATGTTTAATATAATCCGTATTATCCCAAAGTGCAATGGAAATTATAGGATTTTTACAATGGAAATTATATGAATTTTGAATATTTTACTTTTAATCTTTTGTACATACAATAATTTTTCGGTCCTTTACTACACTCGGCACTCAGTGGATCGTTCGTGTCCCAAATTAATTTTCATCACTTTTACAAGTATATAAAAATTAATAAGTGATCCTTACATATACATTAACAACGTACTTTAGAAAATATTTGTAAAGTTGTGTGTTAAAAAAAAGAAAAAATAAAGACTATTATTTAGCTAAGTGCTCCTAGTATTTCAAAGAAAAGAAATGCACAGAACATAAACGACCCAACTTTATTAATACTCCTACGATGATAAAACAATTTATTAAATCTTAATACATATTTCTTTGAACAGAGTACTTTGAACAGAATTTTACTAATTGTAAGTAAACATAAATACAGTATATAAATATTTACTCAATAAAAAATGATAGTTAAATTAAATTAATAATTTTTGTATCACATAAATATATATGTTTATATCTAGTAAATATTTACTTAGAAATATTTAAACAAATATTTATTAAAATTTTTTTCAGTGTAACGTTTGTCTGAATGAAGGAATTAATTTAAACATTAGTTGAGATCAAATAAATAATAACTGTACGATTAATTAAAGTAGACACCTTCGGAATTTTGTAAAGTAACTTATCTCCTTGCTAAGTAATAAAATAGTGAGAAAAATACTATTTCCCTGCCCATTCTAAGATTTCTTTTCATGATAAATCATTCGGAGTTTCAATCCTGCCGCACGTTATATAAATCGGTTTCTATAATTAGAGCCAAACCGATCCAATCGAGTACAGAGCGAAAGAACCCGCGAGTTTTCTCGCGGTATCGCGGCCTCTTGCTCGACTTCCTAATACCGAAAGGGAGGAGACGACGGAGTCCCCTCTTTCTCTCTTTTGAAACGTCGAGCCCCTTCTTCGAGGTGCGGTGTGGAAGCTGGTGTTGTGCGAGTTTATATAATAAAAGAATCAGGGGGAAAGGGAGGGCTCCAAACGCACATACCGCAGTCTCGCGAAATACCGGCACACGGCGGCGGCGTTGCGCAAGAAGCGCCTGGCACGCCGGCATTATTCTGGGTTAAATAATATTATGTCACGAGGAAAGCGGGACTTGTGCAATTGGACGCGTGAGCGAGCTCGTTCCGTCGGGTCAGCCGAAGAAACTTCGCTTCCTCTCTCCCTCGATCCCGTCGCAGATTTTATCCCCAACCGTGTTCCTCGCTATGTCACCGCGCACATGTCCCTGTCGGTAGCGGTTATACGGAGTTTCGATGAACATTTCGCCAATTTGGATTTCCTTTTTATAACGTCAATTTTAATACGCGAAAAATAGGTGGTCTCGTCTAGTCTTTCAATTATCAGAAATATGCAGAATTTCATGATAACTTGAGAGCGGTTTTCGATTTAATAGAAATTACGAAAATATTTGACGTTGAAAATTCAGAAGATATGATATGTATAAGTGGTAGCCTATTAAACTTTCGCCAAGAAAAGGTCAATCTCGAATATTGGCTTACTCTCTCAGTAACTCTATATTATTATATTATACTAGTATTAGATAGCTGAAAAGATACGTGGTAATTTTCCAAATATCTGCAGGCTGTATCTGTATCTATTCCGAAAATATAAGTACTGTAAATAGAAATTTTTCGTTATCAAACAGTACCGATTTTGTTATCATCGACACCTTTTAAGATGACAAAATTCAGCGTAACGAAAAATAATTAGTGCCTACTTTTTCTCACTTGCGCACCTCGAACTGTGATATAATCACACTTGTCCTGTGCAACGTCGCTTAAGGACAGATCCGTTCGGCACCCACACGATATCAGTCGAGATGCATTTATCTCACCTCTCGCATAAATGTCCCGAGTGCGCGAATACACGGAACGACGAGCGCACTGAGGAGCCGAACCTTTAGCCGATCTCTCATCCGGAGAAAACGTGTGCGGACTTTTGAAGAGGAGAAGGAGGAGGAGGATGAGGAGGAGAAGAGAAGCAGACGGGACACGACTCTCGTTCGTGTCTACACTTGGTGCAATCGCGAGACCTCTTCGTCGAGTACCGGTTCGCATGAAGATATTAAGCAACGTCTGACGTAATCGCGTGCTCGGTCGTTCGTCGATCTAATCGTCTTGCCAATTATCCTTTCTCTCTTTCTCTTTTTCTCACCTCTTCCCGTTCCCATTCTTCTTCCGGTATTCTGCGTACTTTCTACGGATGATCTTGTCGCGCGTTAGCTATTTATAATAACTCCTCATTTTTGACGGTACCGATCTTTGCCGAGACGGTGACAGCATCGATCATCTTTTAGACAAGAAATATCAAACTTAATGAATTTGGAAAACTAAAAATCACAACTTAATATATATATAATTAATATATAATATATTTTAGATCTTTTTTGTTTTCCTTTTAATTTAGAAGTGTTAAAATTTTCAAATATTATTATTGTGTCAATTCGTACAAATCTGTCAGCTTTAAACTTTACATAAACTACTAACGATCTTCCCTATGAATTAATTTTCGCTCATTCAGCCACGATCGCTACAAGAGATAGTATTCATTAAATCTTTTTACGTAATTGCTTCAATTTAATCAGTAGAATTCTCAAAAGGAACAATGACGTAATTTTTGTTCGCGTGAAAAAGTAAATCACCAGAATGCGCGGTTCGATAGGACAATCCACGGAAACCGAAGAAACGATCAGCGCACGCGGTGCGTTCAGGATCGTCCTGTACGCGAGAGATGCGGAACGCAAATCACCGGATGCGTTGAAAATGAAGAAGAGGATAACTGCGAACGCAGAAGTGGGGACCGCACGCAGAAAGAGGCGGTTTGAAAAGCAATTTGCGGCTGGGAAGGATGAGGAGATCGCGTCCCGTTCGGTACTTCCTCGCGCGTGGATGGCGTGCGAATCGGTTCAGGTCGCTGCTGCGCAATGATGCCGACTATGATGATGATGATGATAATGATGGTGATGATGATGATGTTGTTGTTGCTGCTGATGATGATAATGATGTTCGGTCCGCCTTAGGAGCCACGAGCGATCGCGATTCCTATGTTCCAGATGCTTTTCCGTAAACTTCGCAAGATATCATGTTAAAAAACTGTCTTGTGAAATATTTCTTCGATCGCTATGATTTCACGAAACTTCGATCTCTCGTACCGATCTGTATCATAAAACTTCAAAGTTGAATTGGAAAATAGAATTTAATTGTGGAGTTAGATACTTGTCTTTTTAAGTGCACCTTTTAAAAGTGCACAGTTTAAAAAGAAGAAATCACATTTTTTAAGAAGACAGTTTTTTTCACAATTTTTCTATTTATGAACTCAATATTTCAAATATTAAATTTTGATTGAATTTATTTATTTTGTACTCACATATGACACTGTTAAATTCATAACGTCTAATTATACCTATATAATTTGAGTTATTTTTAATCATTTTTATATACTCTTACCTAATATATAATTAATTTCACTAAAACAATGAAGCTAAACAATTTAACTCAAGAAAATGTATTAAATTTGACTCAAAACTTTAGTTCATTATTTACTAAATGCATACGTTAAATATGGATGATGTTTACTTTGAAATTAACTATAGAAATATATTAATTTATATTCGGACACATATGGAAATTAAAAATAACAAAATGTTATTTAACTCAAGGGATTGGGTCGCTATTGCTCCTTTGATAGATAACAATGAAGATTAATTAATAATTCTTTCTTTAAATTTAAATAAAAACTCTATTCCAATATTGGATATGTTTAATTTAGCGGTGATATGTAGAGAACATTGTCACTCGTATCGTTTTGCATTTGCGAAAATACGACGCTCCTGGTAATGAGGTCACCTGCATTAAACTGCAGTCTAAAGACGCCTAATGCATCGATTACGGATATTTCGTTCCGACCCGTTAAACATAGCCTTCTCGAATTGAGCGAGCAACGACTTCTCCTGCAAAATCGATTAGCGGTCTAACGAACTTTAATCAAATCCACCGTAGACGCCACGCTCGCGTATGTGATTAATTTGAATCGCCAAACCAAAATCGAAATCAATAATTAGATATTGATATCTGTGACGAAACTATCCTGTCCATCAGGTCATATGTAAAATTACACTCTCTTAGTTTAATACTTAGTTATTTAATTTAAAACATATACGATCAAATCGGATCAAACTTATACGCGACATCGTTTTAAAATTATTATCTAAATACAATTTATTCGCACAGATATAAAGGAAGTATACCATTCCATAAATTTATACAGTCTACGTTATAAAATTATCCGCGTTCTCCTATTTTTAAAAAGGAGCTATATCCATGATTGCAAATAGCGCGAGCAAAGAGGTCAGAAAGGAACATTCACCCGATCTTCTCTTTTCCGATCACGAAAGAATTAAAAGAATCTTCAGATGAAAATGACAAAGAGAAGGTCATTCAAGGGGCGTTGCGTGATCCCGCGATCATGTCTCATGTAGTCTGTTTTCTGTTCCTGCGCTAAACTGCACTAGAACTCTCTTTCTCGCTTTCGATAAATATCAAACATACAGTACCAGTCAAAATTATATCACCTTTCAATTTTTTGAAATTACATACACAACTTTTGTCAAAGTGAAAAATTAGTAAAAAATTAAAAAATTACGGTGTACATTGTCTTTATCTCATTATACTTTACGTACAAGGTACACCTGTCATCAAGTGTCTACTGTATAAATTTGAGCGCATTCGATTCACTTTAACAAAAGTTACACAGAAAAAAAGATTTTCTCTGCCGCAACTAATCTTAGTTTGTTATAATATATTTGCTGCCGTAACTATCAATTTATTAACTACAGTGAAATGGTTTGCTGTTGCTGCTATAATATGGATATCATACTTAAGACATTAGCTATAATACCTATATTTTAGCTGTCCATATTTTACACCTGCCATTTAGTTACTACATGCAGTTTTTAATTACGACAGCTACATTTTTTCCGTGTATGCTCAAAAAATCGAAAGGTGATATAATTTTGACCGGTACTGTATATCTATCTCACTTTAAGTTCCAAAAGTGTACACTAGTTCAGCCACAGAAAACAGACTTATGATTTCCTTGACTTCCGCTTTTTTACACGTGCATCGCCTTTTTTCAGTCATAATGTCGGCGCGACTGGCTTTTGCGCAACCCTCATATCGTCTAAGATCGCATCCTCGCTAAAGCGCATGCAAACGGCGAACGATGAACTTTTCCGTATCGGGAACGCTTATGAAATAATTCATCGTGAATCGGTATCCGTGCTCGGCCGGCTAAAGGTTCGCTCGCACCTCGCGGCGACGAAAGGGAAAGGATGTTGTAAAGATGAGCGTAAGCGAACCACATCAACCACTTGCCTCTCTTATACAATTGTCGCCGATGACACCGAGATTAAAGTGACTCAATAATGCATTCTTGAATTAAGGCCGCAGCACAGACTTTTGCATAACGCATAACGTATGTGCATAATCAACCAATCAGAACCCTTCCTTTCCTTCTATTTCACGAAAAGAGGAACTTTAATTGGTTAATTCTCTTATGTATAATACTATGCGTTATGCGTATAGTTTTAAAGGATCGGAAAAAATCCAATTTTTTCGCGGATTTTTTCGGTTTTTTTTCCCAAGGGTATAGAAAAATTTATTTTGGAAAAATCCACGCGTGCTCGTAAAACCTACCACGTTTGCTTCTCGATTCTTTCCGTAAAGAAAATAATTGCGTATAGGGTACACAGCGGAATAAGTTAACAGAAATTTTGAAATTGTATAAAAGATTGAGGTCGCATAATGTATTCAATAAAACATACAAAACATATACTATTGCACCATTAATGTAAGAATTAAAAATATAGAGTCCAAACATCATGTTTATATGATAATGGTAGATTTGGAAAATAATTTGGATTTAAACTGAATTCGTAACAAAGTATTTGAAAAAAAAAAAAAAACTACAAAGAGACACTTCAGGAGTTCATTAGACCGGAGTGTGACAAACTAGAGTTAAAAATCTGTCTACTTAAGCTTTGCCATGTACTAAAGGAAAGTTAGATTAGGTTTTACTATAAAAATAGAAGGATAACTAAAAAATTTTAATAAAAATAATGCTACATAATTTCATAGATTGCATTAATTTTATAAAGGAATTTAGAAGTTATTTATTATGTCTTTTACATAACAAAAACAGCAATTTTTCCAAAAAACCAATTTTTCGGAAAAAAACCGAAATTTTTCCAGTTTTTTTCCAGCAATTTGAAAAAAGCGGCTTATTTAAAACTATAGTTATGCGTTATGCAAAAGTCTGTGCTGCGGCCTTTAAACATTTGTAGATACATACATCCGATGGTTCCGGTAGAAGACAAACATTTTCAATCCCTTTGACGAGGTATTCTAATGTTTCGCTAAAGCAAAAGAAAACACAACTTTTGTGGCTCCCACAGGTATTTTCTATATGCTAACGTTTCGTGAACATTATAGTTAATTTCAGAATGAGGAGCAATCTGAAGTATCAGGTTGAAAGTTCATGAAATGCTGCCATTCCAAAAATGAATTCAGACATGGATATAACCCGCAGCTTCTAAAAAATACAACTTTCACAATGTAATATATTACCCTTTGGAATGGTCCCATTAATTAAGGAATACTTCCAAGAACAAATCATCACGTATTAATTACAATTAGATATTTAATCTCAGAATGATAAAAGTTAGATTCTATTGAGAGATCTCGCTTTATCATTTGTGAACCGAATATATAAGCTTGTCGACGTATGAAGTCTTCATCTTTACATGGCACGACGCTTTTGTGCATCACGAGACGGCCACGTTGTCGGATTCTTCGTATTGGAACACGAAAAGCAACGACTCACGCTGCTCAATCGTGTTGCGACTCTATCCGCGGCGCGTCGAACATGGCACGTCTACATAACGCTATCGATAAATCTATCCGGGATGCATCCTTTAAGATGTTCTTGCTGCTGTTGGATTACTCAACATCGGCAAAGCACCCGCACCGATCTCTGCTCCGACGGATAAAGGGGACGAGAGGGGGATAGGTTAGCTTCGTGCGAGCAAATCCTCGTGAAGTAACAGAATAAAGTTGCGCAAGCCGCATCGTGGGTGAGAAGACGGTACCCTGGAGAATTGAAGGAAGACCGCGCGGAACGCGACGCAACGGCGTAGAATCGACGGAGAGAGCATCTTTGCATATTGAATTACATCCTCACGATTGATAAGAAGTTGTAAAAAATTTAGGAAAACTGTTGCACTTGTGAAACGACAAATTTTATAAGTCGTGAAACTTTTTCGCTCAAAAAGCAAAAAAGTTTCTTTATCCTCTCTTATTCCTTTATACTTCCTATATGAGAAATACAAAAATAAAGTTCGTTCATTACAAATGACACGTGAAGCGTGTATAGGAAGTGTTTAAATATACAACGACTATGACGGATAGTTGTACATTTCATCAATATGTTATAATCCTCTAAAAAATCGGGTAATTTATATTATCGAGGATATTCTTGCGGAATATGTCGTTTCTTCATCGACGCCACTGGCGAAGGACGGAGATAGTCGAAAGGAAGAGAAAGGACGCTCCGCGAGAGTTCATCGCGTTACGTAAGTGACGTGAATGCGGCTTAAAGGTGCGGTGGAAGCGCGAAGAGTCCGCGATCGGTTGTGTCGTTCTGACATTTTCTCCGTAAATACTAATAGGACGACACTCTTGCGATTCCTTGTTTGATTTACGCCTCGCTACTCCACGTCTCCCTACTACTCACTTCAACACTCTTGCTCATTAGGACCTGTTTCTCTTTTTAACTCTCGCGTCAAAGTTGGGTTTGTGGGATCATCCCTTTGGATTTTCACTTTTGGAGGGAAAAAAATGCGAAACAATTCTCGGTCGCATAGACCGAAAGGTCAATGACGCCAAGAATTTCATCGTCGTCAAGAAGAAGGTGAAACGAGAGAGGAAACGCAACTACAGACGAGCGAAAAAGGATAAAAGAATGAAGAAAGACGATGATCCCTGATTTCTGAAGAAACGGGACAATAACGTTTTCTAGAAGACCATTTTTAAGTTCCTGTTGTTAGGATCGGGCATCGCTCGCGGGCCACGACCTTCTAGTCTTGTGTGAGAAAATTCTCTTACGCAAACCCTAGGAGCCACAAAGGACACTTGGGATGTATATATATATATATATATATATATCCTGGCACGTTTCATCCTCGTGCCTCCTTTTATTCCCGCATGGTGTTTCCCTTACCCCTAAATTTTTTTTCTATCTACGTCACTCGTCGCACCTTTCTTCGTTGTATTACGACGTGCGACCAGGTAGTTTCTTTACCAATAGGTATGTCGTCCAACCGCGATCCAGAAGGTTTCAAAATCCTGCGGTCGCTGGTGATAAATACATGCAATGTTGAACGACAATCATTGCGTGTGACCCCGGAATTCTTATCATTGAATTTTGTTGTGATTCGATTCATTGATTATTTTAATTTCTAAACTTTTTATTTCGTATTACTATCATCGATCATTTAAAAATTTTAATTAAAAAATTTTTCATCATTGTTAAAATCAGCAATATCTATTGTTAATCTCATATTACGTTTATCGAAATTCTGTTCAAAGTTATGGCACTCTTATGCGTGGTCTACAATGGGCAGTAGCAGTAGTGGATTAAGGAGTAGACGCAGAAATCCAATCATAATCGAATGTGAGAAAGATAATCAACTACGATTAGTCGATTTCTGCACCTACTCCTTAATTCACTACTGCTACTGTCCATTGTAGACCACGCATTATATTAGCAACGAAGTAAGCGTATTGGAAGCTTCTTCGGAATTCCGAACGAATTCGTGAAGAAACGAAGATCACTATTAGCGCACACGTGCGTCCCAGAAAGTTCGTAGAAGCAATTTCCATGACGGTGACCACCTGCGAACCCTAATGTGCAATAAGGAGAATAATGATGCTACCGATAATAATGAACGGACTCTTTGTTGACAATAATAGAGTGAAAGTGGTCCAATAAGTGGCATGCCGTCGAAATTACGGGATGTCGCGTGTCACGGGAGTCGCGCCATTTTTTTCTTTTCTTACCATTGCTACATGAAATGGAGAAACGTTTCGAATGGATGTCAGTTTTGTGAATGGATTATGCTTTCTCGATGACGAAGAAACAGACGGAACGCTGGACTGACGAATTTGCGTGCGTAATCGAAATTTTATGGAACAATCAGTCATTTCCACGAAAATACTATATTCGCATATTACATTACAGTATAGTATAGTACGTATAATAAATTAGTACATTTTGATAAAAATTACAAATAAATTTAGAAAAATACTAACTTATATTTTTTAAGATCAAATTATCTTTTTTTTTACATTTTAGCAAAGAAGTATATAGGAATGAAATTAATAACTATCGTTTGTACATTTGATAAATATTAAAATTTCAGGAATCTCCTTTGTCGTTTAAAAACTTTAAAATATATCAAATAAATTAATAAAAATTCTATTATTAAAAAGAATATTTATCAATTACAATTAATCTATCAATTACAATATCTTTTTTTGGAAAAATAATTTTTAAAAAATCATTATCGGAGATGCACTTTTACCCCAGATCTCCTTTTCATCATTTCCGGATGTCGCATGCGATTAGGATCAACCCTTTGCCATTCGGACACATGTAAAGTAGTGAACAAGTCCTACTCGACGTTCTTCGTTTTCAACCCTCGGTCTCTCTTTTTTTCTTTTTTTCATCATCTAACGAGATGATGCGTACGCACACGTGCGTTTCGTAGCTTGGGCAAGATCATTCCGAATCTTATACGAGGAGCAAGAGAAGCCGACAACGGCAGAAGAAGGAGAAAGATCGAGGTGGAGGCAAAAAAGGGATTGGAAAGGAAACCTGTAACGGTCGTAGGAGGAGTCGTGGGAAAGCGGTCGGCGGGATCTCGTAGGCTTCTTCTTCCGAAGGTGCTTGCGCGGGCGACGGGATAAGGGAGAGAGTAGGCGCATTGTCCGACACACGACCAGGGTTGGCCCTGGTTACGACCCTTGCCGGCTCGCCTTCACCCCTCGGCTCGTACATTCCCGCAATGACGCAGAATGAACGAAGAGAGGATTTCTTCCACCCCGATTGCCAATGGCGAGAAACGTCTGATTTACTGCGTTTTGATACTTGGCGATGAGACACCCTCCTCCGATACGATACCCACCCCCTTATTGATGTAATATAGGTGCAATATAAATTGTCCAGAAAACATGAAAGCTATTTGAAATCATAAGTTATGTCGCACTATAACATTTTAATTATAAGTAATAAATGAATTTTAATACGTTATGTAATAAGTGAGTGATGAAGTGAGTGTGAATGTAATAAGAGATAGTGAACTTATTGATAAACTGGAGTATTTATCGGATAATTATCTTATTGACAAATTGAAGTATTTCATCGGGTATTATGCAACTACTTTCTTTTGCATTGAACACATACATTGAGAGACATATACTTTTCGACACGAAATTATTATTTTCACGAATTGTGCTGACGAAATAATCACGTTTCTAAATATTCAATTACGGCACTTCAGTGGTTATTATTGCAGCTGGTTACTCAAGCCACGCAAAGTCACTGAGGGTTATTCGTTAACGGTTCTTGCACATCGCCATTAATCTTACGGACTGATGTCCCCCTCGCGAAGGGTACCGGACTCGTTTCACGCACCCCCAGCTTACACACGAAACTTTATGCAAATGAGTCGCCATTCACGACTACGCAACGCCGTTTGCGCTGATCTCTGTACTGTCTGGAAAAAAGACTGCGCTTCCCGGCATGCAGCCCTCGGTGTCAGGGATGAAATTTCGAGTCCGTCCGAAGAAGACGCATTGAGAGCGCGATTTCTATGCCGTAATCACGTTTCAAAGGAAGCGTAATTTCACCGAATCGCGGAGTTCTCAACAAAGTTCGCCAACTCGCAGCAGTCCCTTTTTTTTAATTTTTTTTTTCTGTAGCACCTCTCCAACGAAAAAATATCGGTGCATTGAATAGTCATTTTTTAATAGAATTTTAAAGTGACGCTTGTCTCTATTTGTCACTATTTGTCATTTGTTTCTCGATCGTTGTTTCACATTCGTCAATTTTTAGTCAGCGAATACTCGAAAAAAAAAATAAAAAAATATTTTAGGCATGCTGATTCAAGACAGCTTCGTCCGAGTTCTTTTTTTATCTTAGAGATCATCTTGCCGGATTTTCCCATACTGATGGAACACCTGCTTGGATCCGGAGAGAACGGTTCTGAAGGCTGTACGATTTCTATAGGCAGTTCATAGTGCGTATACCTCCAAGACCTCTCTTAAACGCTTCGGCCACGTGACCGTATTATGATCGAATACCTACGACTGAAAGAATCTTCGATGCACTTTAGCAACGGTTCTTTATGCAACTCTTATAAACAACATAGAAATCGGCTGGCATAATTTCCTATTTTTTGGAAATCCAAGTAGTTTATGAAATATGAAATAAGATCATAAAAAGCTGCAAACATAAAATTATATAATTACACAATGCCATTACTATTAGACGATTTCTTGTTATAATTCATTATTATTCTTATAACAATAAAAAAATTCTACTTTATTCTATTTTATTTGGCTATTTTTAGAAGAATTGATCAGTTGTAAGTATATTGGACCATCTCCTCCAATTATGATTAGTAATTATCGGCCGATTAAATTTCAGAATTGTCAACTGTAAAACTGGATCTAGCAGCTGTGAAGAATTGGGTAATATATATTGTTATTGCCGCATGCGTATGATATTAAAATACGTAAAATTAATTATTTTAATTAAAAGTATTATTTAATTATTAATTATTATATTTAATTATAAGTATTACATTTTACATAAAAAAATAAATCAAAATTTGAAGAAAATTAAGATGTTTTCAGTTTTGCAGTTGGCAAATCTGAAATTTAATCGACCGATTAAGCTAATTGGAGTTGGTAAGACCGGCCTTACACACGCGAAGTAGCAAAACTATTCCCTGGCGACACTCGTGGTGACCACGAAGTGACACTTTGTATCTTCTAGAACACAAGCTCAACTCGCCCTTCTTAAACCCGCAGGATTGAACTAAGCGGTAAATTGTCCGAGTTGTTTGTTTGACGACTTGACAGTATCTCTCATCCTAATCCTCAGGCCGATTTATCAATTTACCAACAATCGTGCAAGACACTCTTAAAGATCGAAACGAGTAGTGGTATAACGAAGTGAATTATAAATATTTTACGCGCACTAAAATTCTCTCAGAGCTGATATCGTAAAGAAAATTGCTGGAAGCGCGGACGTACTTTCAAAAGAGTTAACAAGATATAAAGTAATCAGAATTTGCATGCAAAGCTTCAAAGTGTATTGGGGCTCAAAATGTAGATCAAAAGTTTATCAAAACTTCAAGAGAGAAAAATACACACTTTCCGTCTCTCATTATCCAAAATGCCAAAAAAACATTAAAATCTTAAAAATATTTAAATAATAATTTTCTTTTATTTTAATTGTTACACTAAGAAAAAAATTAAATTTTAATAAATAATTGTTTGAATAGTACTGATATAATTTATTTATGGAAAATAATTTGTTGAATAAAAAATAATAATAGTTAAATCAAATTAATGATTCCTATACAAATAAATATATGTTTATATGTAATAAATATTTAATTGGCACTATTAAAAAAAATATTTATTAAAATTTCGTACATTTTTCTCTCAATGTAGTCTATTTTTTAATTTAGATTAACGATCGTATTCGCGGTCTATTCAAAATTGGATTCCCTTCAAAAATTCTCTGGAATTCTTTTAATTAGAATAATTATTTTAATTATAATATCGATTTATAATATCAATTATAATATCATTCATAATATCGATTATAATCGATATTATAAACAGCCTATCAATCTTTCCTCCTGAGAAATCCCACGTATGAATACAATCGTTCGTGATTGACGCAAATGTATCGTGTACTCCTAACTAGACGATCGACAATAATAATCAGCCGCGAGAAGGAAGCGGAAGGGCCGGCCCGACGCGCGAATCGTTTAGATACGGGGATTCGTTCCCCGGAGGTAGAAGGAGAGGCCGATTACACGAGGAAGAGAGAACGGGGCCCCGAAGCCAACGCCCAGTCAATCTCGAGGACACGACTAGGAGCGATCGCCTCGGTCGGAGGCCTCCGAACAGTTGCGGGCACCGACCGACCAACCAACCGCTTCCTTTTAGGCATAAATTCCTTTAATACGCCCGCGGCTGCCGCTGTAAACACACTGTCGCAGGTAAACTTCAAACGCAAGGTCCTCGACCTCGGGCTACACTATGTATGCAGAGCACCCGCGGTGGCCCGCTCCCGGGGATCGCACGCGCGATTATAATTGCTGATAAGACTGAAAAAGGGACGCAGTACAGTCACGAGCAATGTTGATGAATTCAACGCGAAAGCCAACAATATTATTTGCGAATGACGAGAAAAGATCTAAGACTTGATGAATCGAATCATTGCAACAAGTTGCTTGTAATTATACCTCTCTCTGTTTCTCGACGCTGTATTAATCGCAGAGATTATATTTGAATTTTAGCAGCAATAATTAAAATTATTGGCTGAACGGACCGATAAATAATTTTAGCGACAGCTATCGTTAAGCGGTAATTAAAATTATTTATTGGTCTTTCAATCTTCCTGTACTAACATTGATTAGCTGTAATATTTTTCCGTTCAGACAGAACTAGATGGAAAATCAATTGAAGCATGATTAACTTCGATTAACGCGTGTTCGCGAGAAGGAAGCTATCTGCTCTTACTCTAACAAGTAGCCGGCGCGTCTTCTTCGTCGAGGGCGAGCTGATCGCCCAGGGCGTGGAGTCAGAGGCGCGTCGTCTCGCATTTAATCGCGCTGGATGACGGATATCGGCTGTTACGCGTGATAATGTGCGCTCTCGTAATACCGGATCCCTGGACCGTTCTGAGGGAAGCTCGGCTGGCTTCTTCGGCGAGAGCAGAGAAGGAGAGGATTGGAATGCGGTGGCGGTGGCGGCAGTCCGCAGTGGGCGCTTAATCGAGGATCGTCGCCGCGGCGTATAACGATACTTTAAAGCCGTGCGACTGCACGTTGTCGCTTAGGAACTATAATCGCCCTGGGAAAAGCCTGTACTCGACCGACGTCGGTTCATTCGTTAGCCGGTGCGTCTCAGGGCGCGTATATCCTTCTTCCTCTAGACGGTAGCTCTAACGCGGACTTTACCTGAGGCGGAGCGGCTTTGCTAACCGACGCCGATTAACGAGACGATAGGGACAATAATGAGGTTTCCCTCTCTTATTGAGTCGTTTGTAGCTCTGGCGCGGTCGGATATACAAATACAAATAAAAATAAACCTCTATATATATATATACCTAACCCTAGAACACTATCGATATTGAGTGATACAATATTGCTATTGACACACAGAAAAAAATGATGTATCTACACCATTATTTTAATTGAAAATAATTTTTGTTAATTCAATAATTTTATTAATGAAATAAATACATTAAGCTCTTGTTTTAATAAAATTTAATTTCTTTCATTAATATTGTTATTGATTCAACGAGATTAGATTCTTACACATTTTGATTTCGTACAAAAAATTGATTTAAAATAGCTATTGAAAAGATCGATTTTTTGAAGACTGGAACATCCCTAGCTTGCACGTAAAATTTACGTACAATACTAGGATTAAATTAGATATATCTAGGGTAAAAATTAGGGTATTATGGCCATACGGAAAAGATGGCCATAGGCTGTAATTTTTTCAATAATTGCTAAATAGAGCATTTTTGTAGTCATTCTAAAAGCCTATGGCCATCTTATCCGAGTTTACCCTATTTAAAAAATGGCAATAGTGTCGTAATATCTGATGATTTAATGTAAATTTTATAAATTATTGGAAATAATATGTAATCTATTTTTATCAATTCATTATGGAAAGCGATGAGAAATGATCCTACAAGGAGTTTTTGTCTGTTTTTAATTCGAATCGAGTTTATCAGATCTTGTGCAATAAAATACGTTATCTACATAAATGATGCTTCCGCAGATTGATATTAAATCAGGTTATGAAAACGGCCGTTCGCCGTGTCCATTAAGTTACTTTAATTTTTCAGAATAATCTATGAGGTCGAATAAATTAGATCGAGTGCTCCGCACGAAGATTAGCGGATTTGTTCGCGCGCGATCTTGTTTTTCTCGCCTCGTCGCGCCGCATCGCTGCCGTTGCGAGTTGATTAAATCACCGTTCGACTCTCATAAATGTTGATCACGGTTTTATTAACTCCGCGTAAGATCTCGTAAAACCGACTTTGAAGTACTCTCGTTTCTTTACGTACTCGCGGAACGGATGCAATATTATTTCCTTTGCGCTTGCCATTTAATCGCTATCCGAGGAGCTTTTCGCGCATACATAACTGCGATCATTCATTAACGGTCTCCTGATTGCCTGCGTTGTGGCTTTTGCGTATCTCGGCGAGATCTGCCTTAGGATCCAAATCAGACAAACTATGAGCATTAAAACGAAATTACGTACAATATATTTATGTACAGTATTTAATTAAAATTAAAAAACATCGGCGTCATATCGGCATTGGTGATATGATTTAATGAATTTATCATATTTTCACAAATTTAGGGATTCGAGTTATCAAATGTGTGATAATTCGCTTAATAAACACATTATGACAGAAAGAAAAGAATCGAATACGTAATAAGTTGAAATTATAGCAGTTCTACTATTGTCTTAGATATATGAGAGAGTATTGGTTACATTTCTCATTTGTTACGATATGTAAAACATTTAACTAATTTTACCTAAATAGATTAACAAAGAAGCGATCGAGGAATTAAATCAGTTCATTTGTCATTGTGACTTGAATTTTCATAGCGACAACACTATATTTGACAAAGTGAACGATTGACTGAATTATATAATATCTAATTGTATGATTAATCCACAATTTTACTTCTTTACTCTGGTTGATAAGTTGAAACATATTTATTTCCTATTTGATGAGATTTTATTGAGATAATTATTATATCGTCACTTCATAGGATATTTATATCGAATTCCCATTTCAATTGATCTCACATCAAATGTGAGAGACACACTCATTTTCCAATAATGTTTTCTGACTGCCAAGTTGAAGTTTAGAAAACCTTTGAATTTTAAATATATCGGTGATGAAGGTTAAATATACCTTTGAGTTTTAAATAAAAACATTTACTGCGAAAGGAACCGAAACGTCTCAATCTAAATAAATGTAATTTTTATTAATTTATTCATGGTTATTATTATTAATCCGCACATCATCAGTGCTCTCATTTGCCCGTTTAATTTCTTTGTTAATTTTGAATATCGAGAGTCTTTGGACTGTTAGTGTTTTTGCTCGAATAAGTTAATTCGGAAGTCAATGATAAGATTGATCATTATTAAAGATATTGAAAAAAAAAAACAAATGCAGTTTTCCGAGATGAATCTTGCGTTTATTCTTCAAAACAATCGTGATTGTCGATGTAAATTTCAATGTTCTATCAACAGGTAGTATAAATTAAAGCTCACTACAATATTCACAGAAGCATAATTTAATGTACCGTGCCGTTTTTCAAGAGTCCCCCTCATCGTCGACGCAGTTATAAGGCACTCCGACTGTTTGTCCGCTGTTTAACGCTTCGCATGGATATACATATTTGTGTTCTCATATTTATGCGTACATGCACGCGGATTTCAGCATCCGTTTCGCGAGAGCCATCCGGTCCGGGCTTTGCGGAGTGTCTCCGGCCGGCTCGTCGTGGCATTTTATGATATGCAGATAAGCCGGCCAGGGATGCGGGGCTATAAATAATTGCTGCGAACTGGAAACTGGTGGCTTAATGCCGCGTAATCGCGCTTGCCGCCGGTCGACGATCATTACAGGTATTGGAGCTGGGAAAGTAAGTAGGAAAGAGTTTTATCATTATCTATCGCGAACGTTCAATTCATGCCGCCGTTTAGGTCTCGTACTGGATTATCTTTGGACTCGCCTTCCGTTTTATTTGTTTCACTTCCTGCATGACTGCCGAATGAATCCGCCGAGAGGATTTGCATCGCGAACATTGTTGTCGATGTTGCTCGCGATCGTGAATCAACTGGAAAAGTATAATCTCATATTTTTTGACGTTACATTTTCTGTGTCTTTTCTCGCTATTTCGTGCAGATTCTCTTTCCTTCCGATCTTTGTTGAAAGTCTGAATGCACTTTCATTTCATTTTAAAAAGTTTTACGATGTAATAATAACGAAAAAAAAAATAGAGAGAGAGAGCTAACACCTAACAATAAGATTAAATACGACCGTATTTGTTTTAAAATCTGCAATAATACCAGTTTTATTATTGTATAAAGTGTATTATTAACTTATTCGGACAAAAACAATAGCAGTCCAAAGGCTCTCGATATTGAAAATTAACAAAGAAATGAAATGAACAAATGAGAGCCAAGCACAATTGGTGAAGTGTAAATTAACAAGTATATAATAAAATTACATTTATTCAGATTCAGACGTTTCGGTTCCGCTCCGGGTCATTTTATTATTTTGAATTTCCATTTTATCGTATATATACATATATCATATATATTCACAGGTATACAATATATGAAAAATTTGCTCTGCTTTTGATGCATGCAAATTCCTAATTCGTTGTACTGATGCTTGTTTTCTATCGTACCTCATATTTATAACACAGACCGAGACAGAAACTGAGCTCCACCTGTACCTATATCTTTCTTATCCTCCCTTGTCTAATATCCTCGGAAAACTGCAGGAAATTACGTTCTCTATTCACCGTGGCCAGTGGCCGGTTCAGTTCGACCAACCACGTAGCGCAAAAGGTGCAAAAAGCGACCGTGGAAATAAAACGAATCCGGTACACGCTTCCGGACGCATCAAGATTCCGCTTGTATCCTCCGTCCGTATATCTGAGATACCTGAACGGAGGCGGGTATCCTGTGCGCGCTCAAGACTTCTGTGTGCGTTCGAGCATGTAATGATCGCCGTCTCATCCCCGACACAGGAAGAGGAACAGGTTTTTCCATTTTTCGTGGTCTTATCGGCCTGCCTTAACCCACGAAGACGTCAATTCCGCGGATGTTGCCACAGCGAAAAACAAGGACGAGAGCTTTGAATGCCATACAGGCGGTGGAACGACGGCGGGCAGGATGTTCGAGTCGCGTACGTTTCGAGTCGCGCGACGACGTAAACTGCGTTTTATGAAAATAAATAACGAGAATAAAAAGTGAATGGAAAAAGGTACGACGATTGATTACCTCCGAAGTAGCAAGGCCCTTACGCCAGCTAATCATAGAACAAGTTTAGATTATGCATAATATAAATTGCAATCTTTAGATCTGCGATATAAAGTCATAAAAATTATAAATGATTAAATATAACTCTGCCTAACATAAGTATGAAGTAATAATAATTTATATGTATAAAGTAATTAAGTTCTTTTAATGATCAAGTAGAGTTTTATTCAAGCAGTTTAATGATTATGCGATATTTTCTGACAATCTCTATTATGATGATAAACACTTATAGATGATAAACACTTATAGATGATAAACATTTATATGTATAAAATGTGAATTTTAATATAGATCATTCTTTTACGACTACTTTTCTCTCCACAATTTTCGTGTACTTTTGAATATGTATACAGCTAACAACTTTTAGACGTAACATTCTAATTAATATTATGTAATTGTTGTAAATATATAGTAATTATAAAATATTCGTCTTTATACTTAAAAAAAAATTCGATAGTATACGTGATTGGTTTTATCGTCTAATTGATGATTATGAGCGTTGACCTTATATGTAAATGTACAAAATAATACATATTTAATTGCATTTATATTTAAAAATATTAAATTTGCCAAATTAAAATACTCATAATTACGCACATAATACACTAAAAGAATCCTCAACAGCATGTCGAAACATCACATATTTCCTTGACAGCGTTCGAGCCAGGACACTGAGGACACCTGCATCCGAGACGAGATTCCAGAGACGGTAATCCACCTTATCCCGACATAAGATCGTACTATGGGGATCTTGAGGGCGTGTCGGAATACTTTAGACCTAATTTCGGCGCGTATCCTTTGCTCTTCTTCCCGTTACCGTCCTCTCTTCCTCCACGCACCTTCTTCCCGCGTCTAGTCCTTCTACACCACGCAACCAGAAATTATTTATAATCTTTTCAGGCAACGATGCACGCTCGAAGAAGCTAGCTAACGCCCGATTTAAAGGACCCGTAGGATACGCTGGTACATTAATCACGATTCACCGAGTCACGTTCCCAAGGTTCTCTCGACATTGGAGAATTTTTAACGTTTCACCCCGATGTAATCGAGGAGACGAAGACTGACTGTTACGGAAATTGTTAGGGAAAATGCGCTCGTATGGAAAAGACTACATTTGATAGTAAACGTGAATTTTTCGGTAAATTTGAAAAGAATTTTGTTAGTAAGAATGCCTTAAATTCAGAGAATTAAATAAAGCTTCTAAAATCACTTTTATATGTATATACATAATAATGTATAAAATTATAAGTAAGAAATCGATCTCTTTTTTAAATATTATTCAATGTTGCTTTAAGCCATAGATTACGTAGATTATAAGTTATAATGGAAATCCCTTTTATACGTCTTTTATACGTCTATTTGCAAGAAAGAAATATATGTAATCTAATAAATTAAAGTATTCATATATTCGAATCCCTCTTAATTCTTGTGACTATGAAATCTCTTCTCAGATACTCCCCGACGTTTTTTCCTTAAAAAACGACACCCTCGGCAAAGAGAGATGCCGCGGAAGGCATTAAGCCATAGAATCGGTTCTTCGACATAGATCGCTCTTCGTATCTCTAGCTACGTAGATCTTCCGAGATATCGACGGGAGGCGGAACGATCTAGTGACGCGGGTATTCGGATTGGACAGAAAAAAAGAACTGCCATCTTGAATGAGAATGAAGATGCACCGTGCACCTGGAAAGAAGTGGGCAGACGTGGGCGGCCTGTGTATCATGAGATCAAAGGCCGCCTCCGTCGATCGAATCCTCCATCGATCGAAATATTGAATGCTCGCTCGAAATCCCGATGCCTTTGCCGCCCTATACCAATCTTCTTTCCTTATTCGCTTTATGCCCTTTCTGTTCGACTTATCGGCATCTCGGCATCACGACATTTCTCGATTGCCGCTATGCTTACGAATCAAAGATTAAACGGGAAACTGCTCCAGCATACGGCGGCTGCACTGGTCTCGCGGTGCCACCGGAACTGTCACATAGAAAGACGAAGAAGCGGCTAGACAGATCGATTAACAGGTACTGATATATCGAGGCTGATTGAAATCTGATATGTTGATCATTATATGAATAAAATGAAATTCACAAAGTAACGTAGACTTTCGTTCAAAGGAGTTTTAATCAAGATTGAACAACTTCGTCTTTTTATTAAAATGTTCATTAAATGTTTTTTAATTCAATTTTATTAATTCATAGACATTTTAAATGACGTCACTAATAGAAGTAATTTGTTAGAAGACATTCTAAGGGCAATATTGACAATAAATAGTAAAACTAATAGTAAACTGTTAGTGATACTTACGAAAAGACAGAGCAAAGGTACTGAACAAAAAGACATCAGAACTGTCGGGAGGAAATAAAATATGGGGATCGATGTTTGAACGGGGGGGGGGGGGAAAGAATGGGCGAGTTCAAGATGGCAAAGCGGTTATGCATACTTACCGAGCGATCAAATATGATTGATTGGATCTATAAGTAATAACTAATTATGTTTATTTGCTCGGCGAGCAGACTACCCGCTTTGTCAACTCGAACGCGCCCGATATCTCTCATTTTTTTCAATTTGTCCGGCACTAGGTCAATTCAGCAGAAAGGACTTGAAATGGCGCGCTGCGAAAGATATACGGAGAGGGGGAGATGATACCGAAAGGTTCATAGAGAACTCTCGCGGAGGTGTAGCGTTACGAAAGATGAAACCTGTAATAACAGAGGCATCTGCTCTTTCTCCTCGTCTTGTTCTTTCATCCAACGGCTTCCAACGGTTGGGTCGCAAGTGCGCGTGCCCTCTGAAAATTCCCCTCCCGTCTACCCCTCCCAACTCGTCAAACCTCGCCGTCATCAACATCACCACCCGCTGCAACCTTCTTCCCTCCTCCCTCCTCGACGACGACGTCGGTGGTGTCGCTGTCGCCTGTTCTTGAATTTCGCAGTTGCAGCTGCAGGATTCCTTCTTGGACGAACCTGAACAAACGCTCGCCTGTTGTGCCACGGCGTCGAATTACATGGTCATTCAAATCATCGGTGACGATTACCGTCTCTGAAGCGAGTCGGTGCTACGTCTTGACAGATCCCGTTTTGAGATTTCACCGAAAATGTTGGCCCTTCGTTGACCCCGGCTGTGTCTTCTCTCAAAACGCACCCCAATCCAAATTGGACGAAATGCGTTTTAGATATAAAATATATTAAATTAAAAAATATGTGGAAATGTAATATAAACTATTGAATATTGTAAAAAATATATTTCAAACATGATAAAGATTTTATTACGATAAAAATATTTATAAAATTTTACGATAAAAATTTATAAACGTGCAATCGCTGCTAAAAAAAATACATTTTATTATAAAATCTGTTTTTTATTAGAAAATAATTAAAAAATCTGTAATATAAGAACGTCGTCTTCAGTTAATTGTATTAATTGTAAGAACATTTGGAAGAATGACTATCTCTCGACATTCGCGAAAGTTATCTGTGGATTTCCGTCAATCGTGCCATTCGCGAAACTGTCGCGTGGCAATTCGTCGGATTCCCGGCTCGTTGCATCGACTCGCGCGAAATTTCGTCCGTGCCTTTCTTCGCGCTCGGGCACGCTGGAGATGCCCGCGAACGACCGGACGACAATTACGAATGCCAGTCGTCGCGCTTGCACGCGGGCTTATACACGGGCGAGCGCGTGCACACGCTTGGGAGCAGCGCCTTTCCTCCTCGCGGTCGTCGCCGCTCGCGGCGGTCGTCGGTCATCGAACTCGCGGGAGATCCAAAATAAACGGTCACGGCGGCTACGTGCGATCGCTACTGGCCGCCGCGACAACGTCGGAGGACCGACGCGGCCGCGGCCGCATTACGGCGCATGCACTCTACTTGCGGTGCATCCCGAAACCACCGACGACAAACTACCCGCGCACGCACGTTGTGGTTTGACATCCTAAGAGCTGCGCCGCTATTGGCACTCGTTTCTTTGCTTAGCTTGCAAGAGCTGATAAAATAATACTTTTAAATGAACGTGACATAAACGAATCGTAACTTATCCGATATGAATTTTTAACGACGAAAGGAGTTGAAATTAAAATAAGGTAACTATATCCTTATATATATATATATATATAAGGATCCTATATGCCCTTATTAAGTTTTGATTTTCTCTAATTTTTTGCTGAATCCAAAATTGAAAATCAGTGGTCATGTTTAAAAGAAAAAACATTTTTTAATGTTAATAAAAATATAAGACGTATTTAAATATTTACATATGTATCCAATGTGACCTAAATACATGTTCCTCCTTTTTCATAAAAGAATATTAGAAAAATAGAAAATAAAGTGCTACCTAAGTGTATAAATCCAATGTTACCTTTATAAGATTATAAGTTTATTAACACATTGACATATTTATTGACATGTAGGAATACACAAAGAACTATTTTCCAAATAATTTACTTGTCTATTTATTATATTTACGTCATACGATGTTCAGCAG
>NW_017257313.1:958971-1114735 GCF_001594055.1 Mycetomoellerius zeteki
TAAAAAACATTACTATCGATGTGTGTATATAGTGTATCTAGCTGGTCACATTCTACCTTACAAAGAGAAGAGAGAAAAGAAATATTCTATCTTTCCTCTCTTTAATTATAAATGAAACATTGTGACAAAAATATATACTAAATATATAGTGAATACAGACTACAATAACATGAACTATTAAAATTAATAACTATCTTTTGTTATAGGAAGTAATTACTTACTACGAAATATTACATCACGACCACGACAGTCTGCTTTTTGCTTTACCGACGATAACAAAATGAATAAATTGAGCAATAAACTGATGAAATCGAGTCAGACGGTAAACCTGCACGAGCTACTACTGCTATCTGTTGAATTAATTGTAATTATCTATAAACAGCGAATAAGCGTTTTAAATACACGCCCATATTGAGTCCGATTACCTTAATTAATTGTATAATTTTTTTAAAGAACTTACTGATTGCGACTATATTATTTTTTTAACCCTTCGGAATATTGAACTTTAAAGGTGCAATTGATTTTTGAATTGTGAATTCTGGTAGACAAATTAAAATATGTAAAAAATAAGTAAAATATAATCCAATTTCTACGGTAGTCAAAACTCGTTAGCTCTCATAAATGTGTAAGAATTTATTTTTATTTTTATACAGTTTGGAACAATATAAAAGTCTGCATTGAAGTTTGAAGGTTGCAGACGAAGGTTAAAAATAAGAATATATAAAATAGAGATTTATCACGAGTGTAAATTAGATCTTCTTTTGCAATACAATTTTATTATTGGAACATTTTTATACAATCTAAAAATATGAGAATTAATGTATAATATATTCTCGAAGAAAACTATTTTATAGTAAAACCTAAACCCAAGTGGTATTATCTATCTACCTAAACCCAAGTGATATTATTATCTATCTACCTAAAAGGTAACACCCAATTGGTACTATCTTTATTTTTACTTATCTCTAATGATATGTATTATGTATATGAAAGATTAAAATTAATATCAATAACAACAGGCGTCAAGTTGTATTCTACCTCAACCCAAGTAGTATTATTTACTTAAACCCAAGGGTACTATCTTTATTTTTACGTAACTCTAATGATATGTATCACGTGTATATAAAACTATCTTTTTTTTACTTAGCTCTAATGATATGTATCATGTGTATAAAGTCTTTTTGCAATCTCCTAAAAAAAAGTAATATAATACTTTACTTCAGTGATATCATTTGTATAAAAGTTTTGATATCAACAACTGGCGCCAAGTGAAAAATTCTAAAAAAAGTAATAGTAACTTTAATTTTTCTTCAAACATTATATTTTTATTGAAGATCTTTCTATTTTAACCCAAGTAATAATTGCTTCAATTAGCCTTCAAAAATTATTACATAAAAATTATTATGTTCCTATTTCGATCCAAGTAATAATATATCACAAAATATAGTCTACAAAATTACACACGTTTAATTTTATAAGTAAGAAATTGTGTATGGATTTTTCATATTTTCTTTTTCTTTGTAATATATAGACACAAAATGCTTCAATAATACTGTTATTAACTTTTTTGTTGTCATAGCGTCCCTGACACTACATGTCCTGCAATTGGAAGGATCGAAGCACATTCTAAGCTGGACTATGATACCTCGCAAATAAACATTAATGTTAAATACACACTCATCGGAAGTCTGACGTGATCGCAGGATCGTGCGTGTAAGATGGGCAATTAGTCTTACAGCGAGAACGAGGAAGAATCCGGTGCAAAATTGCGCATTAGGAACGTATTACTTACGGTGAGATCATAACGCAACTCTTGACGGAATCATCGAGAAATCGCGCCTAGCGATGGATTTGTCGTGACAAATATCCGCGGTTACGACAAACTCTAGTGTTACCGAGAACGTTGATGCGTCAATATTTTTATTTGCAAACGTATTACGTGGGTGTGCATCATCCCATGCGATCGATAGTTTAGATCCGCTGATTAGCAAACGCGGAAGCGCGCCGTATCTGCGCGCAGTGGCCACGTGAGAGGCATCGGCCCTTGTCTTGACGTTAATTGATGCTATTTTCGCACATTGTTACTGTTGCCATTGTTGCTGCAGATTGTCTAGGAGGAGGAATCTTATGAATCTCTCACGGATTCCCCACGGATTTCAATAAACTTATTATCTACCCATCTGTACGCTGTGAGAGGATATTATCCTGATGTTTAATTGCGCTATTTGGATACTGTTTCCCTCGCTATTGTTGTTATAATTATCACGTAATTAAATAATAAAGGTTTTATGAAATTTGTATATTTTTTTTTCAAAAAATTCTTGAATTTTATGTAGCATTAGTTACATTTATGCGCTCATATGCCAAAACGTCAAGAAATTATGAAAAATTAATGACTTGTTTTTCAATTTACTATTTCATAATTAATATTAAGGGAATATCTTGATGATTCAGACTTTAAAGCTGAAGCTATTGTAAATCATACTTGTCATATGTATATCTGGTATCGTTCGAAAACAAACAAGTCAGAATTTATTAATGTTTCTTTAACGTACGTTCAACACTTAATAGCATTTATAATTATTTTAATATTGAATATGCTTTATTGTGTGATATTCAGAAACCAGTCATCAGTCTTACAGATAGATGGAAGCACTGGTAAAACTACGTCGTGCTAACTTTCAGTCTCAACCACGCGAATAACATAACATAAAATACGAGAAGAATATGATAAAAAGGAAAACGTGATGTTAATACATACTATAGCAAAATTGTCAAACATTTATTTATATGCTATACCTATACAAAAATAATAATATTAATAACTAATAGCTGTAACATAATAAATACCTATTAATAAAAAATTACCTGATATTAATAATTAACCCTTAGTTTATGCGCTCATTCATGTCCTGCACATTTCTTTTCTTTGAAAAACTAGGAGCATCAAGTAATTAATTATAAAATTTATATATTATACAATTTTTTTAAAATACACAATCTTATAAATACTTTCTAAAGATGTTGAAGTACAAAAAAATTCGTAATAATTTTTGTATATTTATTAAAGTGATGAAAATTAATCCAGAACACAAACGACATCGTGTTTGTACACAGAAAAATATCATTCTATTGCTAAGAAAAATGATTACTCAATTTACTTTTTTTCTTTTAAGTGAAAGTTATCTTCAATAAAGAATATTTTCTTGACAATAATTTTAAAATATACTTATTACAAATTTTATAAAAAATCACCTTTACTACCCAAAACAAGAATTTATTTCTAATCTTATATTAAAAATTTATTTTTTTTTAGGAACACAAAATTGATCGAAGAAGCGACTTTATATAATAAGCAAATCGCATTTGTTTTAATTTAATAATCTTAATTGAAGTGTTAAACTTACTAATTAACTTAAGATATTTTCAAAATATATTTTTAAAAAATTTGACGCTTATGATGAACTGATGATAGATTTGCGGATATATAAATTTTGGAATATTTGAAACAAGTAATTATTATTTGTGCACAGTACGTATTTTTCTGTGTAGTAAAGAACCAGAAAGCCATCGCGTGTAAGAATTAATTGCTTAATCGATCCTAAAAGCTCTAACATAGAGATAATTAATGGTATGCAACGTATGTTTTGGTCTCTACTGTAGATTTTGCACTTTCTTTTAGAGAAGATACTTCAGTAGCATTGCTGTTTTGGCAAGATAGTGCGGATACGAATGGAAATAGATGAGGCTAATTGGTAGTTCAAAGCAAAGTCGAGACTCTTCAACACATCGCGCGCTAGAAGTGATTTGATTTATGCGCAAAGACTTCTCTAATTTTATACCGTATCGTCGTGCGAAACAAAAGTATTCTGACAGTGCGATTTGCCACTTGAATGATAATTCTTGTTTAAAAGCGCGCGAGCAATTCACAGCAACATGTCTGCACTCTAATCAAAACCAGCTCATCCACGCAGTTCTTCGCGGAAGAGGAAGGAAGGGAAGGCTTTTTCGAGGCTAACGTCGCGTTCGTTTCCGAAGCTCATGCAATGAAACGAATGCAACTGTCGGCGCTTGTGTTTGTGGTCATAAGAGACAGAAGAAAAAAAGTGGATTCCAACTTCTTCCGGCATAATTTTACCCTGGAGGCCAGCTCGTATGTAACGAACTCTCCGGCGAGTAATATCCTCGATGGCTCTCCTCTTCCCCTCCCTCTCACTCTCTCTCTCTCTCTCTCCCTCTCTCTCGTACAAGATGACCGAGCGACTCGCTCTGACCTCCGGCCATCCATCCTTAATCCTTCCGACGCGAAACCACCACAGTTTCGATACTCTCCAAGAGTATCATCGAACACAGGCAGAAATTAATCGATCGACTATCCTCTCGTTGTCCAAAGGGATTTTAGAACAACTTCTTATCACCCTCCTTATTAAATTGGTGTTCAAATACCTCGTGCTACCAAGCATTACGTGCGCCTTTGTCTCTGCGAATTCTGTCACGCTCGGTGAGTCTCCGATAATAGATCGCGTAAAGGATTCGTCATCATCACGTGCGTGTTGAAAGTAGATCCACACTGCGAATGTGTTTACGATTATTATCATTAGGCACTTGCCGTCCCGAGGTATCCTTGAGATTGTAGAACGACGTTCCTTAAGAATGTACGTCGAGTACTTTCACGTATTCAAAGAGCGAATCAATCGAGAAACATAGTTCTCTAACACATAATTTCATAATTTCGAAGAAAAGTCTATTTGTTACATCAAAGAGATTAAATCATTTTCTCTCGCAACAATTTCGTAAAGGCAATTTGATTTTTATCAAAGGACAACATTTACATTCGATAAGTCGAGGCGCGCAAAAAGAAATAAATAAGCGGGAAAGCTTCTAACCGGGAAAGATATTTGCTTTCAATATACCGAATCTGCGAGATACGATAGATATTCGCAATTTACTCGCGAAAGAAAAGAGAACCTTTTGTTTATCATCGTTTCAGCAAATTTATTTTATTTTCTTTTAGTATCGATTTCTCTTTTTTTTTCTTTTTTTTTTCTTTCTCTCTGTGTATGTGCAAATTTTATGGAAAATGTAACTAATTCAACGTCGTCTCAACTAGACAAAATCCGCGATTAAAATTCCATTCGATCGTCGATTCGTAATCGTCGATTCGTAATCGTCGATCGTTCGATTTCAAAATGTTTCCACGATGGCAGAGCGCATTAGGTATACGCGACAATTCAATTTCAACAGATATACACATTATTTGAAACGCATAGAAAGTGTGTAAAGTTCTATTGAAATTAGCAATTCTAAAGTATACTCTTCTTTTCCAAATTGTGCGCACAATATGTAATTTCTTTTCTTTCTTTGCTTGATAGCAATTAGCAATTTAACAAAAAAACATTTTGATATCATATAAAAAATGTAATTAACAAATTATTCATTTCTCTCTCTCTCTCTCTCTCTCTCTCTCTCTCTTTTTCTCTCTCTCTCATGATGCAAACAACAAAACATTAATTATAGGAAACAGAGCGAAATCGCTTATTATATTTCTTCTGTAAGGACTTCTGCTCTTTACAATCTTTACGTTCTTTTAAATGCAAAGAACCTTTATTTCTTATGATTCGTCGCGTTGACTACTACACTGATTTTTTCCGAGCGAAAAATAACGAATAAATGCACCACAAGGTTTTCGTATCGTGTGGCAACTTTCGCACGACACAACGATAACGACGACGATGACGACAACAGGATTTTCGCAAGATCGTTTGAAGACGGGCCGCGGAGACATTTCCGTCGCGCTCGTTCCAAATTTTTCCGCTCAAAAGCGTCTCAGAATTCACTTGTGTCGGGCGACGACGACGCGAAATTGGCTCGACTCACGGCGCAGTTTCGCGGACGTGACGACGTGAAAAAGAAAGAACAAGATGATAAACGGAAGGAGAGAAGCGAGACGCGAGTCGCGAGGAAGGCTCGGAACAAGAGAGCGAAAGAAGAAAGGAGGGAGGGATATATTGGCCGGAATATTTACGAGGAGTCGAGCACCCCCACCCGAAAGTCGCTCCTGGTTGCGATCCTCCGTGTGAGTCAGTTGCGCATGTATATGTATACGTATGTACGGTATATTGTGTGCGTGACTATTGCGTGAACGTGTGTGAATTCAAGTGTGTGGACGCGTGTCCACGTGTGTGAAACGAGACGTGGCAACGTAGGCTGGAATGCAGTTTAGGAACGCAAGAGTCGCCCACGAGGCGAGTCCGCCCTTCTCCACCACCTCCCAGCCGTCGCCGTTCTCTTCCTCTCGCGTCCTCTCCTCGTTACAGGAAGAAACGAGAGCCGACGGAGGTGACGGCTACCAGGAAGGAACTCGCTGGAATTCCCTGGGAGGACTTTTTCGCCACTTTTGTACGCAGAATTTTATCCTCGTCTTGTGTCCTCCCTCACCTCTGCGTACGCGAAACAGCGCTTTGTCCGCGACTTCCTTCCGACTGTGAAAAGTTATTTGCCTCTAATTCATCGTGTATTTACTTACGTACATGTGCTATGTTAATAACACATGTATACGAAATTATTGTATCGCGTGCTGAGTTATGAATTGCATCCTTTCAAAAGTGAAATGCATTTTATTTCTAAGTAGCAATTTGAGATAGACAAAAAAAAACGCTTTCGATTAATTATTTTAGGAAAAACGTGATCAGAAAACACAGCGGTATCTTGGTGCTAAGAGTACGCGTTATAACAAATATACTCTACAACCTTTCGATATATAATCGGCGAAAACGCGCAATTTCTACGCTCACGCGATCAAAAGCCGGAGCTTGAAGAACTCTTCGTAGTAACCTGCTGAGAGTAACGTATTGATAACCGTTAGCTGTTGAAATTTCCTCCAGTGAGGACAGTAAGGCCTTATCGACTCTCGCGTGCGGACTCGTGGAGGAAAGTGAAAGGATTGCTTCACGTATCCGCAAGAGACGACCCGGCATTCTCGATCGTTGCCGCGTGGCGTCATCGACGAGAGGAGAGGTCTCCTCTCTTAATTGGCTCGGCGTCTAGCGCGTTAGGGCCAATTGTCGTAACGTAACGTAACGCCAACGCAGCTTCCCACGCCCGAGTGAAGAGTGTGAAGAACTCCTTCGAGGCGCCCGAAGCCCGATGAAGTGCGCGCGCGCGCGCCTCGGCGCCGCACGGTAACAGGTACTTCACATTGGCCGCACATAAGCCATAGGTATTCCTATCTACTGACTGTATCTGTGCGCGTCTGTCCGTTTATCTATTACGGCGCGCCAAGTGAATTTGTTGGATCTAGTATATAATGTCTAGATCAGACCTGTCCAATTTGAGCAGCGGAGCCAAAACGCAAAGCCGACACAAAAAAAAAATTCAATGTAAGTTAAGCTTTCAGGGACTGTAAAGTGTTAATAAGCGTCGCTCTCAAACGCGTAATCAACTTTAAAGTATAATTTAAAAAAAGCCGCTTTTTTCAAATTGCTGGAAAAAAAACTGGAAAAATTTCGGTTTTTTTTTTTTAGAAAAATTGGTTTTTTGGAAAAATTGCTGTTTTTGCTATGTAAAAGACATAATAAGTAACTTTTAAATTCTTCTAAATGGATAACCTTATCCAGGAAATATCCCTATTGTAATCTAAAGGAGGTATCTCCTGGATAAAGTTATCTTTAAAGTAAAAATAGGAAAGGAATTTTAAAGTATAGTTAGAAGCATTAGTATAAAATTGGATAGGCCCGGTCTAGATAACATTTTAGGTTATGATACATTTTATATAATAACGAACAAATTATCTTTTATCTAAAGTTATTTTTTTTCTATAAGAGAGTTATTTTATTTTTATCTAAGTTAGGTAACCTAAAACAAATTGTGAAAATTGTAAACAAGATTTTTCGATTCGAAGTTTAGTCTGCTATCTGCCCACAAGTAAATACCAAAAAAAATTTGAAATATCCGGTATTCTAGTAATTTAGATAAAGATGAAAAATTATTTCTTAATCTCATTATGTAGACAATTTTATCTAGACGACATATTATCTTTATCTATATCTTATTGAGATAAAAAAGTGAACACAACAAGCAAGAATGAAGTCTATACCGGTTGAAGCTGGATCTTAAGTGCTCTTTACATAATTACATGTAAATTTATATACCATGTTTGTAATCCCTTGAATTGCTTTTTTGGACTTAGAAATGCAACCGAATTACTATAGTAATATCACAAATTAAATTGACAAGCAATTTGATAATTTGATGCTCACTTGGCATCATTTTAAAGAGATTTTAATGTACTGAAAATCTGTAAATAAAACCTTGAAAATATTACCTTACTACTATAAAAAGTGTTATCTTTTTTAAATATATAGATTGATGTGAAATGAGTTTCTTTATTTTAAACGCAGAAAGTTCTAAAAAGTTATAAGCAAATTAAACGAACTGACTCATACGGACTCATACTCAATGCGGTTGCAAACTCGTTTTAAAATCGCAAAAGTTACTTTTTTAGTTGTGGACAACAAATATATGTACCACTACATGTACTGCCATATAGAAATTGTTCGTCAGACAAAATGTGCAAGAAATAAAAATTTATAAATAAAGATATAAATATATTTTTGTTTATAAAAATGCAATGTTTTATAATATTACCAAATACAAAGATCCCATATAAAGTTAAAAAATAACAGATGAAGATATTATTCATAAATCTTCAATATATGTATATGTAATGAAGTAAAAAATAAATACGTAATTGCTAGAAAAATATGACTAATATACATTGCGAAACGACATACGGTTACGCTTACATACAATAATATATTTCATATTTTTACATGCGAGATTTGTTACCTGAGAATTGTTATCTGATAATTTCTATAAGCATAAATACTTAAAAAACGCGTATTTTTTATTTGCAAAATAATTTTGTGAAAATTGCCTGTGATTTCTTTACATTATTACGTAGATATACGGAAAGTTTTTATAATAATAATTTTTAAGAGTGTGTCAGATTTTATAAATAAGAAACAAAATTTTACTTTATCGGATTAACTAAAAATTTCATTGCTCTAATGAAAAATTGGTTAACGATTTCTATTATCAAAGATGTAAATTAAATCTGACATGAGATGAAATGAATAAATTTGGAAGCGTAGAAAATATAAAATTATAATAGATTTTTTAACATTATCAAATGAAAGTTTTGCTAATAAAATTAATAAATTACGCTAATTAAGTTAATGATAAAGTTAAAGATTAAAGGATGATCTAGAGAGAAATTAAGCCGATATACGGTTGATGGATGCGAAGAAGTAGCTGACAACTCAAATTCTCATGAAGCTCAACAATTTAAAAATGCACGCAACTCTTCAACATGTATCGAGATGTAGGTACACATCAAGGAGAAAATATTTACGCACCATGTAAGGCGATACAAAAGAAGAAGAGCTAGACACAAACGATAAGAATTGTTGCACATAGCATCACGTTAACGACGACTATCGGTTTTGCAACCGATTAGCACCTAGAATTCACGTCACGCAAAGCATAATAAAGTCATAATAGCGTAACGATGTGTCATAGTCGAATTTCTTCGACATGTTTTCTGTACGCTAAATAATATCACTCTCTAATTTTACCGTTCTGTCCACGATTTTAATTTGAATTGCGCTCGTCTAACACGTAGTTATTCTTTATTTTAGTTTAATTTCTTTATAACATAGTTAATTTAAACTTTTCTGGAAAGAACTACTATAATAGACGTAACGTTGAGAATAATATCAAAATGAATTTTTTAATAGAAGAATATTTTATATTGATTGCATTTATTGACGTTATTTTAAACGGTGAGAAATTAACACAATTTCTAAATGTCAATTAATATTCATGATGATAACACCATTGAATAAATATATAAATGTAATTAAAAACAAACACTCGTAAATGTAATGAAAGAAACATAAAAAGATATAAATCCTGTTATATACCTATTTTTCTCTAATGTATATTAAATTTTATTCGCGCGATATCTATAATACATCAAATAATTTTTTTCATTATTGTTAATAAGTATAAAACATAATATAACGTAATATAATCGTTGCTATTGCATCAAGATATTCTTTATTTTTGCTGTTTTTAATTACCAAAGCAAACCAGACGGACATTAAAAATCTCCATCAAGAAAATAAATGTAAAAATAAAATTTTCTGTGTAAGATTTATATAATAGGAACGTATCTCTTTCGCGATACTCTAATGGGAAGATCGAGAAAAAAATATCGAGGAGATCGCTGCTGACGTTGGTGGAATTTGAAGGTCGCATCGAGTAAGGTCAACGGATTCTCTCAACTTCTTTCCTGCGCTTATTTTTTCTCTTGTATAAAAAAAAAGAAAAAGCATCTCAAGAATAGTAAGTATATACAAGTCTCGACATCCACACTTTTTCGGCTTATGCATTAAGAAATTGCGGATGCGGATCTCGATTCATTTCCTGTTGTCCTTCATCGACAGGATCAATGACTTTCTAACTAAATCAGACGACCGGTCTGATGCCCGCAAGCAACTTTTATGGCCGAAAAGTAGCAATTACTATTTCTTGTCTTCTGAGAAGATATTATTAACTTGTGCATGTATCAATGTGGCTCAATGGTTTCCGACAATATTAAAAAAAAAATCAGATAAGAATGCTTCAATATTTAATTAATGTTCTGAATAACTACGATATACGATAAAGATATGTATCTTGCAAAATCAACCATTCGCAAATTAAATCAAATAAATTCTTATTAAATTTTTTTTTTGTATTCATCAAGCCATTTGTCGTCGATATTGAACTCGGAATACGAATCTGTTACTTTTCGGCCTTTCGACCTTATTGAATAGCCGCGAGTTGTAGTTAAACATTCTTGACACGTATGTAGGTACGCGAGAAAATTTGAGTGGTAGCGATGTGGAATTTTGCGCCTAGTCGTAGACTGGTTCGCACGCAGAGAACCGAAGGTCATCTGCGAGGAAAGTTCCTCGAAGCAAGCACGAAGGCTCGCCGTCGTCAAGTGGTATTGGGAGATATAACGGCTTTCCGGATCGACTAACTGTTCCTGCGGAGCGATCTTAAAGATTTTTCCTGACGGGGACCAGGTCTTCGGGAACCACCACGATTGGTGGAATTCCCAGTAGGTGAGCCAATCCGATTCTTCGGGCTTTCGACACTGCGACTTCTCAGATCACCGCCGCGGAAGCATCGCGGTTTCTTCGATCCTCTCGACTTGCAGGTCGCAAGATCAATTTGCGGAATCGTCCGTAAATTGGCTTTTACGCAAGTTATCCCAAGTACCCAATGCTTTCTTACGTATACGGATTTTACGATGATTTGAAACAGCTAATGAAAATATTAAGGTGCTAATAATTCGGGATTTTTAAAAATTAAATATTTTTAAAAGATATAAAATATATTTCCTTAATTTTTGTTTATAAAGATTCGTTAAGGACCATGGTATAACAAAAAAACTTAAACAGTAAAGCAAATTGACCAATCACAGCAGAGACCGTAAAGCCATAACGTAAATAATAAGCAAATCCAACATGTTGATTTCCTCCTGCTTATGTTTTACTGTTTAAGTTTTCTGGTTGGTGTGCCACAATAGCCCTAAAATATATTTCGGACAAAACATCTGTTTTTAAAGATAAGCTATTATCTAAGTTTTAAATCTAATCTTAAGTCATAAGAAATTGACCAATCACAGTCGAATGTGAGAAGAATAATCGACTATGATTGGTCAATTTCTTACAGCTTAAGATTTAAAGCTTAAAGTAATAGCTTATTGTAGAAAACCTCTTAAACTTAATTTGCAAGTATCTCCATCGTTTTTCACTCACTTATAAGAACTACTGTTGTAGTCTCGCAACGTTTCTATTAATAAAAAATAAATTTAAAAAATTCTATAGGTAAGAAGAAGTGATAAGTTTAGAAAGTTTTGTAATTGTATGTTCTTAATTATTGTCTTATTCATCATGTGGGGCTATTAACCAAGACAATGTTGCTTTAAAAATTTCTACATTCGAAACTCTAATTGATCGGGTTGCATTGGGTTACCTTGTAACGCTAGTGATTACATATCGTTATTGATTTATTTATACCGAATTCGTCAAGTGGGCGAAAATAAGTCGAAAAATCTTCGAAAATAAATAATCGACTTTGCGATACGGTTCCACGCCCGATAAAGGGGTCGTGTCTGCAGGAGGTTGTTTGACAAAATCTATATGTGCCATGTCAGAAATAAAGCATCGTCATCGTTTTCAGACTCTTACTATATTTTTTACGAAGCATATCGCCTTTTAAGATTGGATTTACAAATGAAAAGAAGGATATATTGAAACGATTTAAACAGTCGCCGCTATAATAAAGAAAAACTTACAGTTGTTTCCTGAATTTTTTGAAGCTAAAAAATCATATCTGATAATTGCACAAAATACTAAAAATTTTATACTGAATGTATACGATATTTAAATAAAAATTCATACCTGATCTAATATTTAATAACATATCTGTTCTCTGTAAATCAATATTTATTTCATACTGACTGTTTTATGAATTTACGTTCGTTACTTTTTATTTAGTTCTTGCAAATATTAATTCGTAATGACTTTTCTCTAAAAACAAACGTAAAGATTTAAGAGATGTCTAAAAATGAGGTCATTTTTAGCATTATAAGGCAGTATTCATAGTCTGTTCTTATTTTAAGATCGTCTTAAGTAATGTCTAAGATAGCCTTCTGATTGACTTATGATATCTAAAGATTACTTAAGACAGTTTTAAATATAAGAATCGTAAATACTAAAAATTTTATACTGAATGTACGATATTTAAATCAAAATTCATACCTGATTTAATATTTAATAACGTATCTGTTCTCTCTAAATCAATATTTATTTCATACTGACTGTTTTATGAATTTATAATCGTTCGTTACTTTTTACTTAGTTCTTGCAAATATTAATTCGTAATGACTTTTCTCTAAAAACAAACGTAAAGATTTAAGAGATGTCTAAAAATGAGGTCATTTTTAGCATTATAAGGCAGTATTCATAGTCTGTTCTTATTTTAAGATCGTCTTAAGTAATGTCTAAGATAGCCTTCTGATTGACTTATGACATCTAAAGACTACTTAAGACAGTTTTAAATATAAGAATCTATGAATACCAGTCATAGATTCAATTCCGTGTTTTAATATATTCGAAGAACGATTACTTCACCTAATGTATCGTGCATGATACGCAGGGCCTCGGGAAGTTAAAACACGATCGGCAGAAGTACGCACACAGAAGCAGATGAAGGTACAGTCCAAAAGCGGTTCGCTCGAGCGTAATTACGGGTTGAGAATAATTTCGGCGGTAAATTCCTTAACGTTCGGGTTACGAGCGTACTCGGTCTGGTATTATGGATCGTTTTCTCGTCCACTTCCGGGTGCTAGAGGCCGTCGGATTCCCGAAGGCCTAAAAGGCGCCATAACGCCTTCGTTCGTCGTGCAGAAAGGGAGAGAAGAAGGGAACGAGAGGCCGGTTAATGCGCCGAGTTGGACGAACTTCCGGGTCTTCGGCGACCCTTGCTTGTCCCGGAAGCCAAACGAACGTCACGAGGAGAGCCGTTACATGCGGACATAAAGGCAATCGCGGGGGTGTCGCGCCGCATTCGACAACCCGCCGGAAACAATAGTGTCTATCTTGAGTGCGATGACATCTATTGCCGAAGGAAATCGTCATTTGAGAAGTTTTAGAGAATATGTTTTGGAAAAAAGATTTCTTTGCGAGATTTTTTGTTTTTCCGTGAGAATTGGATACTAAATTTAAAAAAAAAAAACAGATTTTTTCTTACTCTTTATTTTTCAAATCCTGTAACAAATGCAAATTTCTTTGTTTTAAAAATACTCTGAGAGCGTTTTATAACATACAAGCTAAGACATCGCTACTCTTTTCACATATTCAATGTGTGTCTACTCTAAATCTATTTGAGGACTAAATATACAGCATCAATAGATGCCAAAGATACTCGCCATCGGTCGAAACAGTTAAAAAACGCCGAAATTGTAGGAAATTAGGAGGAATTCTCATTAAATGCATACACGGAAGTAAAACGTTCTTTCGTTCAGTAATTCGAACCGCTCCGAATCGTTGCACAAAGTTCCAGCAAGTACTACGATCAATGAAAACAAGACGATCCGAGGGAGGGACTGGCGATTGAAATATCACACGTACCGTAATCCGTACACAGAAGTGCTGTTCGCGTGAAAGGAACGGATCGCGCCCTGCGCGAAAGAGATCGGCCCCGGAGGTATTCCGGGGATCCGGAAAATGTGATCATCGAGAATGCGGTCCTCTTTCTTTCTCCCTCTTTCTCTGGCATGTCGAGAAATACACACGGCCAAAATACGCGTCTGGCTATTACGGCTCTTAATCGATTCACTTGGCTTGAGAAGTCGAGAGAAAATGAGAGAAAGCAAGAGAAAGAAAGAGAGACAAAGAAAATTGGCAGACAGCGGCGAAAAAAGCAAAGACGGTTGGACCGCACTGGTTACGGCTAGATGACCTGGCCTTCCTCCTGGTGAAGAGACACGAGGTGATCTGGGATCGCGCCCTCCGTTACAGAGATACGGTTATGCGGAGGTGAGCGATAACGGAACGTCCTCCACTCTTCCATCGCTCGTTTTCTCCTTCTTGCCTCCGTGCTCCGGCCTCCGTTTCTTCTTCTTCTTCTTCTTCTTTCTTGTCTTCCAGCGGCGTTGCGCTCGCGCATAACCACTTTTGGTAATCCCGAACGGTAGGAAGAAACCGACGAGGAAGCCACCTGACCGAAAGTGGATCGCCAGATGTGCTCTTGAGAATATTTACGATACTTTGATACTAGATAAGTATCGGGAACGGTATATAATACTGCGTCCATGATATTCATTGAAATTGCATATGTTTTTCAAACTATATTTACGTCATTAAATATATATATATATATATATATATAATAGGAAAAATGCGTTTGTTATAGAAGTAGAAAGTATTAAGAATGTTTGTTTTATCTATCAATTTAATTTACTTTTATTTTGTTTTTATGTTCATAAACAATAAAAATCAATTTTACATCATAAATAAAGTGACCGTAAAAAAAGCTGAACTTAAGTCACTATTCCAGCTTTTTTTACGGTCACTTTATTTATGATGTAAAATTGATTTTTATTTTTTAAGAATATAAAAACAAAATAAAAGTGAATTAAATTGATAGATAAAACAAACATTCTTAATACTTTCTACTTCTATAACAAATGCTTTTTTCCTAATTTTGGACTTATGCCACTTGTCGACTAAGGGGCTCATATATTTCTCACACTTATGACATTCGTAAAGTTTTAACACGTTCAATTTTTTCATTCATTTTATTTTCAAATATTTATATATTTTTACGTAATTTTTATAAATATGATTTTTTTAAAAGAGCGAGCCGGGACATTTTTTTTCTTGCCAGTCGGCAACTATAACCAGTTGTTAAGCGAACGCAACAGGATTGATTGGGATCTATTTCTCAAGCTTATAATCAGTGTAACATATAAAACTTGACGCAGCATCCAGTCAGTTACTTTGAGATCCGGCATCGCCAAGAGCAACTGACCACTCGTCCTGGTAATCTGGCGATCTCTCGCTGAGAGCCGCGAGTCCCCACGATCGCTATCGCGTGTCGGATGGTCGTTACGGCGACCGGAAGTTGTCATCGGTACGATTGGATAGCTCCGACATTCGCCGTATGCTTCACGAACGTGGCCATTAACTTATTATCGATTACTCGTCTCGTGTGTATGTGGGAGCAGTCGCGGATCGAAGCGCGTGCAAACGAGCGCAAGCACATTGGCGTGGGATATGGAATCGCGAGAAGTTTCGTGAGAGGATAAAAAATAATCAGCAAGGTTGTGTCATCCTGTCTCTCTCTTTCTTTTCATTTTTATTAATTTTAATTAATTTATGTGTTGTTATTTTTTGCATATTTTTTGTACAATATTATATTATGGTATAAGACAACTGATATAAGACAACTGGTATAAGACAACTTTTAGTACCAACTAATAAGGAATTAACGCCCCTTCAACGTACATGTGAATACACAGCTAATAACGAATAAACGTCTTCAAGCTGAATCTTAGGTGCTTAAATAATTCAATGTGAATTTATGTACTATCAATGTAGTTATTTCAATTCGGTACGCAATTTAAATGACTACGTAGGTAGTATATAAATTCGCATTGAATTATTTAAGCATCTAAGATCTAGCTTTAAGATGTTTATTCGTTATTAGCTGTGTATTCACATGTACGGTCTTAAAATATGTTTAATATTGGGCGCGTTCAAGTGGACAAAGCGGCTAGCCTGCTCGCCGAGCAAATAAACATAATTGGTTGTTACTTATAGATCCAACCAACCATCATTCAATCGCTCGGTAAGCATGCATAGCCGCTTTATCGTCTTGAACTCGCCCATTGTCTCTTACTATCGTTCTTTTCTATTATTTTTCTGTTTTTATTTTTATTTTTTTTATTATTATTAGTTTTTCATTTGATTTGGTTCTCAATATTCTTTATATTTTTGTTGTTAACCACGTATGTTTCTAGCTAGCTTGAGAAAATGTAATTTTAATAACGCTATATATTCATCCATCCATCCATATCTCTCTCTCTCTCTCTCTCTCTCCCTCTCTCTTCCCTTCCTCTCTCTTTCGATACCAATACATTTACAACACTAAAATTGACAAAGAAATTTCAATATGAAGAAATTTAAAATAATATTGATTTCACACACACACAAAAACAAAGTTAAAGCATCTGATCTTTTTCTTGTAAGTAAATATAGTATAGCACGACGTACAGAATAATTCATTTACATATTCTGTAGGTATTTTGGTTATTTAGGATTAATTTTTTTCTCGATACAAATGTCCATATTTTAAATCACAGATTGGAAATGCAGGAAATGCAGGAAAACAATTTTCCAAATATTTTTCTCATCACTTAAACATTTTATCGCCATGACTTCAACTTTTGTCTGCGTGTCGCTTAAAGTAGGTCGTGTAATTGTAGCCATGTTAGGAGAGGTGTTCAATTTAACCCGCCGTGATATTCCGAGGATTTCGTGCTGCCTTTATTGCAGCAGATTTGCGCGCTATTGTATGACGACGCGCACATTTCAAACACACATACATATACAAGCAGAAATACGAATACAGAGTCAGGGGAAGGCAGGTGGTTTGAGTGGTCGTGACGGATAGGGTGGCACCCGGAAGAAGGTTAGCCGAGAAGATGGAAGTAGGGTGGAAGAGAGCCGTCGGTGGAAAATGAACCGAGGCGATATGTACCTACGTATATATATATATATATGTGTGTGTGTGTGTGTGTGTGTGTGTGTGTGTGTGTGTGTGTGTGTGTGTGTGTGTGTGTATGTTCGTGTAAGTGTTTGTGAAAAAGGGGACGATGTAGATATAGCTGGCTTTGACGTAAGCGGAAATACCGGAAGTATCGCGCGGTGGAACGCGCACGGGTTTCTTGCGCGAATCAGTCGCGATTTCGCGACCAATCGATCGCATCGTGCGGTCAATTTCTTTCGTTCACCGTAACGGCGTGATTACGAAAGAAATGAATTACGTGATAAGATATTATTGCAACCATATTATTGAAGCTATTTTCTATAGTAGGATACTCGCTGTAATTGGTGCGCATCTCGACAAGCTATAAATAACTCTTCCAAAAGAAATTAATTTACAGAATTTTAAATTAATCAATTATTTATTTTACACTCATAAATCCTTATTTCCGCATTTTGCAAGAGCTTCATTACTATTAATGTATAAAATCTAGAAAAGACATAGTACTTATATAAAAACAACCTTTTTAATTATATTAAAAAATAATTACTAATATTTGTATGTAAAAAAGATAAATTTAATATGTAACAGATAAACAGAATGTAATCTTTTGCAAAAAAAAAAAAAACAAAAAACATTTCGCTAATTTAGTCGTATATATAATATGATATTGTTGGATTTAAATGAAGTCTCATTCAATCCCAACAAGATCGAAGACAAAATCAACGATGTTTACCCGAAGATTTTCTCACGAGTTGATTTTCCAGATAAAATCACCCGTTGTTATTTCGACGTAGGTGATCGCGCGTACTCTTGCTGCCATAAACCGCACTTGGGAGGAGATGAAGGAAAAAGGGAGCAGGGGGTAGCGTGTTGGGGGTGTTTGCGTGCAAACGAGCGGCGGCGAGCTTAGGAGGTGAAAATCCGACGGGAACACGGCGCCGTCGCCATGATTATCGATCCCTGCCAAGTTCCGACGGTCGCTGCCAAAGCTTTCGTTCCGGCGACGAGGACGAGAGCGATGCGGGGGGTCGTCGACGAGAGGAGAGGGATCCAAACTCCGGAGGTATCCGAGAGAGAGTGGCAGAAAGGTGGAAGGAGGAAGTTGGACCGTAGTACGGGGGTGAATCGATGACGTATGCGGAAGTAGGAAGCGTGAGGGACTCTGCTCAATTTCCGGCATCCCTGGCGAACGACCAAGGGCCGGAGGGAGATTGAAAACTCCCTCGACAACGGCTCTTTTCTGTCTTCCAACCTTCGCTCTTTTCTTAATCTTCGCGTTCCGATAAACCCACCCCTTATTCCAAAAACTGCTCTCGCATTAACTGAGAATCGTTTTTAAAAAATCTCGACAATTACAAAGTTATAAAAAAATTGAATTAACAAATTCGTATGATAATTGCTTATCTTTAAACTAAACATTTGCCGTTGTTTCTTGTTAGTATTGAACAATTTCTCAAAATATATAAATTGAGTAATATAAACATCAGTTTTAGAAAAATTTTTAGCTTCTGTCGAGATTATTTTGTATAAAATTATTTGCTGTACGGAATTATCGCGCGTTTGCTCTCATCATGTCATTTTGGCGGTGTAATTTCTCCACTCAGAAAAAAGTAATCGTGGAAAAAGCAAAGCAAATCTCGTGCAGGCACACCTTCCTCGTTCAAGATACGAGGTCCGCTCGAATCCACTTCATTTTCGATAACGATTCTTGGAAGAGTAACCCTTGGAGAAGAGGTCGGGGAGAGATGTAAGGATAGAAATCGAAAGGACGAAGGAGCGATGGAAAGACAGAGGACGAAGCGAGAACTCCTCTCGCACGAATAACGAGAGTTTAATTCGATGAATTGCCGTGCCAAAGTTATGGTTAACCCGAGAACGATTGGTTACAGCCCGATTGACCAATCTGGTTTAATTCTTGATAATAAGAGCGATTTAAACTTATACGTGCACATTCCTTGCTTTCCTTTCAAGAGAGAATATAAATATGAGAGAAATATAATATTATAAATTTTATTTTATTTAAAATTATGTAAGAGAAATAAAATAATATATATATGTGCACGAAAAAAATAAATATTAATATTATATTTAAGCACTCAGATCCGCTTTGACCGAATAGAATTTCTCGTATTTAATTAAATATTAATATATCTAAAGTACTTTTTCAGTTCTTTGAGAAATTTGATTAAATTCCGCAACTAAACGCTTTACTTTTAAGATAAATGACGTACTGTCTTATCTCTTTATCATCTATATCATCTGTCATATCATCTTTAATAAAAGTTGCGTTATTAATTGATTCATCTGGGATCTACTTGTTTACACTAAGCCATTTTTTATATATATTAAATGTTGATCTAAACACGCATAGAAATAGTAAAAAAATCTTAGCTATCTTCGCGAAGAAATTTCTCGCGGCAGCAAATATTCCAAATTTGCTTCGTTAAGCGGAGTTTCGATCACATCATCTCCACACAAATCGTTTGAAACTTAGAACATCCGTAGGGATGCACTTTATCTGTGTACCCGTCGAGCAGAGAGAAAGATGAAGAGAGGGAAAGAAAAGGAACGAGGAGGCGAGAGGTTTTCCAAAGGTTATCTCTCGCGCCAGAGGCCGCCGTGCGGAGGCAATTTCCGGGTTGGCTAGAACTTGCTTCCGGCTTCTAAAACTGCCTGTAGCGCTTTAACACCCCCAGTACCCTCTCGGAGAGACGAAAATCAATGAAGGCCCGCGATTTAACCAGAGTTGTGGCGCGTCAGTCCGCATTCCGCGGTCGAGCGTTGCAAACCCCGAAATATTAAAACGGAGAAAACGTAGTTTTACTATATATTTACTATATAAAACTGCAATTTATTCTTAAAAAATTTTTCATCTCTTCCAAGAGAAACAAAGATTTATTTCACACATCGTGAAGAATTTATTTTAAACCTACATATATAATTAAAAAATATCTAAAATACATTCTATTTAATTGTACTATTATCATTATACAAGACTAAAAAATCGATTTTACGAGATGGCTAATGTAATTTATATTCAACGAGTTTAAATTGAACTAAAACCACATTCCATTTGCATCCGTATTTTCGATTAAACAATGCAATCTGCATTTCACGCTTCATTAATACCTCGCTACAAATCTACTTCCGCTGAAGCGAAAATACCAAATCCTGAATGTTGCCATAGATTTCGTCAATCCGCATGAAAATTCGTTGAAGATTTACAAAAAAAAAAGAGAGTTTGTAATCTCGAATATAATTCGAAAAAATGAGAGAGGGACATTATAAGCCTGTAAATCTTGTAAACTATTATTTCCATCAAATTTGAAATACGGTGCTTTGTGATGCGAAATTATGTTTGGGGATATTGGTTGAGAGGTCATTACGTAAGCATCGGGTAGCTCTGCGTAACCTCCGCTGATCGCGAGCAAGCGAGTGCCAACGAATGAGCAATTAACTGCAATTAGGGGGGCTAGCCTACTTCCTAAACGGAGTCGAGCCGAAAGCTTGATCTCTATGTTGGCTTTTTTAGTGCTTCGTGGTTCTCCACTTGATTTGTACATTGAAAATCTCATTTAGTTGAATCAATTAATCTCTTGTTCAGATGTGGACAAATAAATTCTTCATTGACGCAATAAAATAATTTAGTTGAAGCAAAAAATACTTCTTGTAACATTTTATTTGGTCCTAATAACACGAGTAAAACGACGAATAACAAAATTTTTTGCTTCAACTACTAATAAATTATTTTATTGCATCAACCAAGAATTTGTTTGTTTATATCCAAATAAGAAATTAGTTGATTCAATCAAATGGGATTCTCAATATGAGATTAAAAAAATTGCTGTGATTATTCAACAACACTTATTCGACAATTTTTAATAAATTTATTAATTTAATATTTTGATTATGTGATGTCATTTAAATATTGTTTATAATATTGAATAAATAATAATGAAAAATTAATAATACATTTATCGACAATAAAGTTTAAATATTTAATTATAAATTTAATAAATTAATAATATTCAAATGAAAATAAAAGAAATTGATAACGACGTAAAAAATTAATTTTAGTTAGGTATTACGTAGGTACCGATATCGACACAAAAAATATCTATATAGATATAAGGCAGAGTATATCAAGCATATAACGATATAACTATATATTTTAGATCGTTGGAAGCGCCACATAGATGTAATTTCATAATTCACACAACCTGACGTCCACATTCGATAATCCGCCGAGCCGAAATAAACTTCGTCGATGGAAACTCGCTTTTCCATCTCGCTCTCTCTTTTCCTCTCTCTTACTTTATCGTTCTAGCGAATACCGAGCATCGGTCGAGCGAGCACCCGCTTGAAAATAACTTCTCGCCCAATTACGCGACGACCTCTTTCGAGCCCGGCATACCGCGTCCGAGTCGACCGGAGGAAGATTCGTCGGGCCTGTTCGCGAGCCCGAACTCTCTAATTGAGATCATTTCGACTCGGTTTGCGCCAATTTAGAGATAACCGCGAAAGTTTTGACCAGCCCGACGCGGCGCGATCCAATGCGGTTCAGTGGCTCCGCGGAATCGGTGGAGTTACGTGCATCCTCGTGTTGTCGCGACGTCGCCTCGCGACGATGACAGAAATTTGACGCACGCGATGTGATCCGATCGACGATTGAACGCGCGACGCGTACGTCAAGTTTCATCGCCACGTGACCCCCGTACGACCCTATCCGTGCCCGTTAATTCAGACAATTTGCGACTGTGCCTCTCTTTCCTCCCTCATCCCACTTCTCTGCTCTCTCATTATACTTCTTTTCTCGCCTCTCCTACCCGCTGAATTTACTCTCGTTCCTTCGCTCTATGCCCTCGAACAGCATTGCCTTCTGCCACCGATCTGCGAGCTTGTTTCGAAACGTCGCGTCGGTCATTCCGATTTGCGTGGATTATCTCTGCGAGACGATAGCGAGAGCAACAATCCATACTACACAACAGATGTTAGTCTCTCTTAGAACGAGGATCAGAATTAAATATAGAGAATGAAATAAATTTTAAAAGATTTGTTTAAAATTTTAAAAGATAAAATTTCAAGATTTTAAAATTAATTAATCTCCTTGATTCTTACATTTAACTTCTAAAAGGAAAAATCTAAATCTTTTTTAGTGAAAATTTTTTGAAGATTTTCCAAATCCGCAAATAACGATAAAAAAATAGTATAAAAATTAAGTAAAATTAGGAGAGGATGGTATTATGATCCCATTTTATACAATAACATTTTATACAATAACTTGGTTAATAATCAATATTTAAATTAAAAACTTAACGATTATATTCGTCGATTATATTTCGTCAAAATGTTGTTTAATCAATTCTAGACTAGTTACGAAACATTAATTTATTACTCAGAACACTATATTTATAAAAATGTGGTGACATTATATTATAACTTAAAGAGAAACAGAAGTAATAATGTGGCTTTCAATAAAAATAAATTTAAAAAATTGGTTTTGTTTAAAAAACAGGATTTGGTTACAAAATCAACAAGAAAGTACAATATTGCATAATGTATGCAAATGTGTATACGTACACATAACTTTTCCGTATATATGTATAATTAAATGTTAAAATGTATCTTAAAAACATTTCAAAATGCTTGAAAATAGAAATATTAGTTATAATAAATGCTGATTATTGTCAGCACTGTAGCTACCGAGCGGGCAATGCATGTATCACGCGCAGGCGCCTTTTTTATGAGGACGCCAAAATCACATTTTTTATGCTCGAGAGCGCGTTTATTAATATATTATCCATATTGCAAACGTTCGATGTTTAAAGAAATTTTTTTCAAGTCAAATTAAATTCAAGTGAGTGCTCTCAAAAGAGCTATCAGTTCATGGAACATGAGATCCCCACTCTCTACCGTTGGATCTCACTATTACATTATGCAGTAGCATGTGCGTATGCGACAGCTGTGATTCGCAAAGCGGCTGAATTCGAGACAGCAGATAATTGCTTCATCGCAGTATTATGTATTTTATAATATTTGTTCAACATATTATAGATATATGTTTGTTATTGATTTTTAAAGACTACTCATAAATTCTAAGGAAAGACTTATAAGTATGGTATGTTATATTTTTTGGAATAAAACATTTATATCACATTATATACAGCATTTTTTACTTTATGTAGCATGTGGGGGAAGGTATCAAGTACCAAGCTTACACGCAGGCGACTTTATACCCAGATATGGCTCTGATTATTGTACGATGGAATATATTACCGTCATGGCGTAACGGAGAACTACTGAATAAATAATTCAATAAGTAATCATTAGAATTCGCTCAATAGCGGAAATATTAAGGTATTATCGAGGATATTATGATCGTGATATCTGGTCATAATACTTAAAGCTCTATATATAAATGAGTATGACGCGATCGTTTTATCTAAGCCGAATATCGACAAATTTCCTATTGGCTATTTTGACCGCCATTTTTGATTCGATAGTATATCATTCAATAAGCGCTTAATAGTTCTTTAATATGATTATTAGGGTGCAAATTGGCTGCAAACCTTTGTGACTCTTTTATATATAGAGCACTAACAATATCACCTTCTCTTAATATATTCAGAGACGATACTATAATTTCTATTTATTTAAAAAAAAATATCTGAGCTATGTCTATATTATTTCCGTAAAATCTATAGAAATTTTCAGTGTAATCATGTATAATATACGAACTTGTAGTTGCCGTAAAACAAGAGATTCCTTAAAAGGTCCCAAGTGTGCCCAACAACGTTCGTGCAATAACGCGCCCATCCGCGCGAGGATTAAAGTATCTTTGTAGCCCTAATGATCCTGAGTCAGGACGTTCGCTTGACATGTGATACTTATCGTCTCTCGCGACAGGCATGAATTCCTCTGGCCGGCACAATGCGTGTCACGAAGAAACGTGAAGAAGGAAGCGAGGAGGGGGGGAGGGGGAAGGGCGCGTACGTCGCCTAAAATTCGCAAAGTGAGGAGGCACGAAAAGAAACAACGAGGATCTCGTTGGACGCCGAGAAGAAAGGCTTTATCGCGTGTATAGGGACTTTATGCAACCGATAATTGTATCCGATACAAAAGATGCACCCGGTACAATGAGAGATATAAGCGAGACGGGCGAGCGGTGAGAGAATTTCCTACGTGATTGGGGGAAAATTGAAGGGTCCTTTGTCGGCGCCGTGACGAGAAGGACACGGTGCAACAAAGTACATGTACATGCGATCCCGTAACAAGGAGAAGGCGCGCAACGAGAGATCGGCGCTCGGGTACAGGTTACGCGGAATCGGTAACGAGGAGCCGCCGCCTTGGGCTATTTGACGAAAAACGCGCCAAGAACGCGCTGAGAGCCCAAGCACGATAACGGAACGTAGACACCGCTCGTACAAAATAGCCGTATCCACCGCACATACACAACATGAGACGCGTGTAATAAGATTCTTCAACTAATTCAAGTCTTTCCTTAACGATAACGTCAAACATCGATAGCTTCCGCGTTGTTTAGAAGTAAAAAGTTAAAGAACATTCGATTTTTCATCGCCCAGAGATTGTATACCAGAGGTATACAATTTTACTCTTATTTTACTTCGAAAATAGAGAGAGAGAGTCGATCTAGAATCTAAATTATTAAACATTTAATTCTTCAGCTAATTATAAACGAATCTTATTTCCACAAAGTTTTAATTTAATGCTTTAATTTAATGCTAATAAAATATTAAAAATAAAAAAAAAAAATACAAAATGTAAAGAGGTAAGTCTCGTTTAAGAAAATTTTTATTCGTACGAAGTCGAAGTTGCAGAAAAAGGCATAAAAATATTGAGGTACTTAACCAAACTGATCTCATATTTCGAAATTCCATCGCGCCGAGAATTGTCAGCTCTCGAAGAATAATGTTTCACCGAATCGCGGTAAGGCGAAGGTTTTGCGACATAATGGTCGCGACACGATACAGGGTTACCCCTCCGGTATGTAAACCACAGAAGGAAGGATGAGGGAACGCCATCAGGGTATCAACGTTTCGATGTATCGATGTCTTCGTCGGCTCGCGTGTCAGCGGACTCATAAAGGCGCACTCGTAATCTCGGCATAAACGCATTGTTGAACGCTTGTAACATCGTAGATATATGTAGCCATCTAAAAAATATCTTAATTACATTGATTTTCTAGTTTTAGAAAATGAAATTAAAACTTAGATAACGAGCGCGAAAACCTTCTCTTCTCTTAAAACAGAAATTAAATTCAATTGGTAATGCTGTAATTTCATATCAAATATATTCTAGATAGATAAAATTTCTCAGCTTAATATGAATCTTATTATATCACTATTAATATCAATAATATATCTATTATGAAAATTATTCCTTATATTATGATTATCGCGAGTTAGTTGGCAACTAAACTTACGTTCATCTTAAATCTCTTTAATTTAAAGTCATAATAAATTCGAACGTTTTGTAAATGTCAAGGTGTTGAATTAATTTGACAAGTGAGAAGTTAAAAATTTCTTCTGTAACTTTAGCGAGCGTGTCTCTTCGAAGACGCCCGATTTTCGAGCGCGACAACGACTTTACGGGCCGGAGAGTAAGGTGGTATCGGTATTTCTTGCGGTTCTTTGTCCCGCAGTCCGTGCACCAACCTCACCTCACCTGTGCCACGCCACTTCGTCCAGGTAACTCGATCACGCGTGGCGTTCCCCCCACAACTCCCGTCCAGGTTCCCTCGGTATACCGGTGCCCTCTCCTCCGACTTCGTCGGATCCCTGGTTTCTTCGTCACTCTTGCTCACGTAAAAAGCTACACGCTCGTCCTCGGTTGTTTCCGTCTCTCTGAGATGGAGGTGATGTGATGGAGGTGGTGGTCCCTCCCAAGTACTACGAGGTGGATCGAGTAGCGGCCACTTCCGGTAAGACGCCGCCGCTCGGCGTCATTCTCGCGTGATTATTTCTCTTCTAGTGAGACGATCGATTTACGTTTATTTTATATCGCTATGGGATAATTATGTCTTTTGCGAAAAAAAGCCGAGAGGAAATTTGTTGTACACGAAGAGAACAATTTTGCTCAAGTATCTAAAAATTTAATTAGATAAAATTTGAAAATAATTTTATTGGATCATAAAATAATTAATATAGAACGTTCAAGCTAGTCGCTAGAATCAAAACTTTTTGCAGTATTGTTCATCAAGTTTGAGTATTTCACTCTAATTAATTGGATACTCCAACAAAATTATTTTCAGATCTGTATCTAGCTAAATTTTTAAATACTTTAGTAACAATTTTTAGCATACTTTTTCTTTAATGTAAAATTTAAAAAATAGCAATTAACGAAGAAAAGAACATATATAATAACAAGAATATATCATAATTCACAATAATTTATGTTTATAAAAGAAGAGTATCTATGATATTGCCTATATATTAATATTCATATTTATCTATCGACTTTCAATTAATTAGTTTGTTTATATTAAAAAATTTAATTTATATTATTAAATTTTATATCAGCTAAATTAATTTGTTTTCTATTTAATCAGACTAAGCTTAAAGAGTTAAGAAAATAGGATATTTGACATATTTCGGTATCCCAAACACTGACGGGTTTTTATAAAATTAAGATGCGATATTTTATTAAGTGCCATGCATGACGAATGACAGTTTCGTACATGTGAAAATGTTTAATATTTATCGGTCTAGCCAACGTATTTCAGTCGCGCAGATCATTTAAAGTACTGCTCGATTTTTGTCGACGCTAATAATCTTCACGGTTTGCGAAATGGCGCGTCTTGATTTCTCTGCAATTTTAATATCGTCCAGCTGCCGCTTTTAGATAATCGATACTGCGGTAAAAATGACTATTGGTCATCGATATTCTATAAAATCTATAGCGGGGCGTCCGCCGATACAATTAACGATATTTCCACATTAGGAATTCATCCTATTCTTATTTTTGTAGTAAGTAACTTACACAAAATACCTTTTCGCTCCTCTAATTTTGTTGATGCAAATCCCCTTTCTTTCACATATAAATTTTAATAAGAGTTTTACGTTTTTAAGCATTTATTTTCAAATTCGCAAATTTTTTTTTAATTTCTGAGAAAATTTTTTCAGAATCATTATTAATATGGTGAATTATTCTTTACTGAACGAGTAATTACGTTAACGGAACTCTTGATCATATGTTCTACAGATTTTTATTACGATTCCTACGGTTTCAGATAGTCGTAGTTCGGTCGCGAGAATTCGCGGAAGCTGGAGGCAAATAAAGTATACGCGATGATCACGGCGAAGCGAGGCAGGGTGAGACGAAGCGAAGTGAGGTGAGATACAAGAAATCCTTCTTTCGGTAGCACGCCGGTACGTACGTCTGGAGTCCCGTAACGACGATTGCTAGTAACCACTACCAGTGTTACCAGACATTACTTCGCCGGGTGGACGGTATAGTTACCGCGCCGACCGGGGAAGTCATTACGGGGAATACGTTGCTTTCACCGAGCATAGGAATCGAACGGTCCTACCATGAAGAGGTGAGGAAACACCGTTGGAATGACCCGGGGACCCGCGTTCCCCTGATCCTCGGGAGGCTTTCGAGTCGCGATCGTCGCCATTAGTTCCACCGCCTACGAGAGAATTCTTTTTCGCTGAATATCTCGCGTTTCCTGATCCGGATCGACTTAAGATAAGTATAGAATTCCTTGAATTTTTTGAATATCTAATCAAAGTAGAAATATGTTCATTTTACAAGAGAAGCAAAAGAATTGAAAAGAATTAAATTGCAGAGGCACAAATATAAACCTATATGTGCAAATAAATAATAAAATTATATGAAACTTAATTACTTAAAAATAGATTTTACATTAACATCTATTTTAAACCTGGCCAAGATGTCTCATAGCAAAGTTATTAGATTAACTGCGAAGTTATAATAAATTGTGAATATAAATTCGTATGCAGGACATTTTTAATCTTACTTTAATTTTTGTTGCACTCTTGTTTCGAAGAAACATATATTTAAATTATACTTTCAAAATAATATGCATGCTTTTATAATATTGGAAAAGATATTACGTGAATAATGTATTACAACTCATAAAAAGTGCACATGTATGATAACGAGTCGCACACAAGTACGGTAGTTAACAACCGATGCCGCCGCGTCCGAGCAGGATGAGCCTTAACAGCAATCCATCCGTACTCTTCTCACGTTCTCATTACGAATTCATAATCGTTCGTGCTACACGAGTCTCCTCCTCACGAGGGATCAGAAAGAACGGGTGAGAAGCGCGTCGGCGAGCCTTCAGGGGCAAAATCCGCTCGAACGTCGGTCGAAGCGAGGATGGTGGTTCGCGGGAACGACGGCGACGAGAGACGGTGGTGACGAGTAGCTTTTTGCCGGGGGGAGCCAGAGGCACCGGGAGAACCGACCCGGTGAACCGAGGTTCCCGGGGACAGAACGGTACCCGGTGCCCTCCTCCGCCAACCCTCACGGTCGGGATGCCGTGGCGCGGATATGAGGGACACCGGGGCCTCCGGGGTCCCGCTTCCCGGATTCCTATGCACTTCTGCCGATCGACCTAAACGCGTGTACGGTACATCGCCACGTTCGCCTCGTAAGGCAATACCGACGCGCTGCTTTACTGGCAAAATAGCATTATCGCTTCACCTCGCGACTAACGCAGCTTACACCTGAACGAGCGAAATTCTAATGCGGCGAAACGAAATGACACGGTACGGCTAATAATAAAAAGAGAGGTACGTAGAAAATGAGAGGGAGCTACGGTGGAATGCAGATAACTATGTACGTTTTCGCTTCAAATTTCAAGGAGATAAAATTATATAATATATTGTATGTGCATATGTAATGCGAAATAATTTATAAAAAAGTTATAAAAATCTGCGCACCAAACGTGATACACATTAATAGAATAGCGAAATAAAATATGTACTTTTCTGTCCTTGGAAGTAAATTTTTATAAACGCTTTCTAACGTGTTCCGATGCTTTAATTTATCAATTAAATCTGTTATATGCGGCAAATATTTAAAATTAATTTTCTCGAAAATAAAATCTCACATGGAAAATGTTATTCTGTTTTAATTTACTTCGAATTGTATATTCGACAGAATGGACAATATTTTCAACAATTTATAAGTAATAAAATTTATCGTACGTGAATATCCTGTTTTATTGTGTATTCTCAATTAGGTACCTAGTACAATATTAAACACAAATATGAGCAGAGATAATAGTCTACAGCGAGGTCCATTAAGTCGAGATATAATTTAAGTGCACATGTATCCGGCGATATTTTCGATTTACTTTTTCATGTATATAAAATCTCACCCTTCCCGGTATCCACCAACTCACGAACGTCCTTTATAATTTGTGAATCTATTGGATGAGCACAAAAATTTCCTATTTATTATTTAAAATTCAAGCAGCTGCAACTTTGTTAAAAATAAATGAAATTTTAATTTAAAAAAAAAAGATTTTAAAGCTTAAAATTTTTATTTTCAGAAGATCGCTATGTTTTTTTCCTGTGAATTTGATACTTTTTACTTTATATAAAAAACTACGAGTTGGACAAAATGAAAAATTTCTGCTCACTTTGTAGGCTTGCTACGTACTAAAAAAAAATTGCAAATATTTTTTGTCACGTGAAAGCTTAAAAATTTCCCTATAAAATCAGTTTTTTAAAATATTTCTAAGATTTTTTATTACCAAGTTATCACGGATTAAATAACAAAAAAACGTTTTAACGTTGATTCCATATAACTCAGTTAAAAATGATCGTATTACAATTTAAAAAAAAACTGATTTTTAAAGCTGAAACTTTGTTCTATCGAATAGTATAATTGCTAATGTAAAATTGCATCCTAAATTTACATAAAAATGTTTTTGTAATCGGCATGAACTTTTACATTCATTCAATATTTATATAGACATATGCGATAAAACTCATGTCAATCTAAGTCATTTTTTTTGTATGATTTCCAGAATACAAAAGATGTGCGAATTTTGTCATCATTGATCGCGCTTTTATCTTTAGTGATATCTTTTCATCTTTAGTGATATCGAAATAATAACGGCGGACGCACCTTCTTTTCCCCGATGACTTCTCCGTCCGCGTCCACCTGCGTGCAGGTGTATTTATACGAGATTCTCCGAGAACGAGGAAGTGGCACCTGGTTGAAGGAAGCCGTTACGTGATATCGAATCTTTTCCCCAGGACGCGAAGAACCTCGAGGTCGAGATCTCGCCGATTCTCCTTAGAAATTGAGCGTTTCAATGCACCTGATATTATTGATTAAGCGTATAATTCGGTAATGTATAATAAATCGAATTGCGGTACCTCATACCACTAATTAAAAAAATGTATAGACGTTACTAAAGTTCTTCCTATTCCAGGCAAAGTGAAAATATACATATACAATAAAACTCTAAGTAAAAGATCTACCATGTATAATAGCCGCGATTTTCCGATTACGTATTGCGCGGCGCGTTACACGGATCGTATTGCCACAAGAACGATCTCGCAATCGATGAAAGTAACTGACTCGCGTATGTAACAGAAGACTTATCACCCACTTGATATCGCGAAACGTATCGAAGGGAATAACATATTCGGTTCCGCTATCTCTCCCTCGCAAATCCCATGCGCTTACCCACACGAGTGCGGAAATGAAGACGTGCGTTTACGTAATGAAAGTAGTTCCGTTACGTCATACACATGCAATTCGCGCTTTCTTAATTGGATTACAAACGACGGTTCACTGCGTAACAATTCTACCTGATCGGGAAATAAGAAGAGCAACGTCAATCGATGATAGAAGAACAGGCAATGCCGATGCTTGCGTCACCGGAGATAGCTGGTTATATCGGGGTGTTTCTTGCCACTGGCGCACGATCGATGCGATCGATCTCGATCTCGACGATCTCTCGCGGCGGAAGCCCCACCCGTTTTACCTGTCCTACCTGCCCGGCCGTGTTGGATCGAGGCGTTTCCATGTAAGAATCCTACTCGCTTCCGGTTTCTTCGCGACTGGTTTTGCGAATGGCTGCGACGTTTGATGTACGAGTGTACCGTTCGATCTTAGCAGTAGCTTCAGATGATCAATATCTGATATCATAGCTAATATTATGAACTAATCCGCGAGCAGTCGCTCTAAGAATGACACGTTGTTTAGATAAAACATCTTTCTTCTCTCTCTCTCTCTCTCTCTCTCTCTCTCTCTCTCTTGCGCTTTATATAAAACACATTATAAATAGGCTAATTAAGTTTTTTTTAATTTACTAAATAGCGAATACACAACTATACAAATAACATTTGAAAATAGAAACGATAATTATGTAGTCATCTTATTAATTAGATATATTTATCAGATATATTTATATATCGATTTGTTATTTTAGTTATAGGTAGATATTCCTCAAGATTATTCGCAAATTAAAGTATGCTATTACTTGTGTGTAAGAAGACTATATATATATAATATATATATAGATATATAGGGTGTTTGAAAACTGACCACAAATATTTTAAAAACAGATTCTTTGTAACATTTTAAGACGAAAAGTCCAATATAAAAATGTTCAGGCTAAGATAATTTTCAAATGAGAGTTTAAAAATTTATGAATGACAGGGGTAAAATTTCGCGCATTTAGAGATAGATGGTAAGATGATTAATGTAAAGGTACTTCCTCGAAATTCATGCTTTTGACAATAACAAAATTCAGCATCTTCGCATTGATCATCTTGCTATCCCCTAGCGAGCGAAATTCTAACCGTGCCATTCGTAATTTTTAAATTGAAAGCTTTCATAGCCTCGGCATTTTTGTATAATATTAGACTTTTCGTCTTAAAATATTACACAGAATTCGTTTTTAAAATATTTATCATCATTTTGAGACACCCAGTATATAACTTTCTGTATAAAATATGACAAGTTGTTTCAATATTTTTAAAATATAAAAATGACAATCAGATCAATCTTACATTTATTTTTCTATCGAATAATACTTTATTAATTTATATAATATATATTATTGTTTAGTTTAATTATTTTTGCAGGACTAAAAAAAAACAAAACTTAATGAAAAAGTTTGAAGCATCAATTTATATTTGATAAAGTGTGTCGCATAATAAATCTAACAATAAGTCACTACAAATTATTGAACAGCTAACAATAATCTAATATGATTAGTATGTATTACTATATTATTGTATATAACAAGATGAACCGATCCCAATTGAAAATGTCAAAATAAAATAGCTAATTCAATTATTATATTTAGTCTCAATTGTATTTATTTCTCTGATTATCTTAAATCCCAAGATCTATTTGCGGAAGTTTCATTAATTTCCGAAAACTAAGGTGGCTTTCTGATAATATCAATTTACCGATAAAATTAATCGACATTATCCGACATATAATTTAATTTTATCATAATTATTATTTTCCGATATTTGCGTCTTGAAATATCTGATCATCTGATGTCTTCCAATACTTTTCGCAGAAATCCTAACTCTTCGAAACAAGAGAAGAACGTGGGATTATTGATCTATAACCGATAGTCAGGCAAAATTTATTGGACTGATAAAGTTAATTAACATTAGTCGATTTCAGTTCGAGCGTAACGTGATGATCGTAAATGTTCCCACGCTCGAAAAAAACGTCATCATTGCCATCGTTGTCATCGTCATCCTTCTTTTCCTTCTTCATGTCGTTACGCAAGTGCGTACGCACGTCGAGGATCGAAGAACACTCTAAATACCGGAAACCACGCCCTTCCAATCAAGATATCCGAGAGGATCTGATTTTCCTCCTGTCGCTCAACGATCGATACCATTTTAACGTTATGTCGCCGCCAAGATCGCGATTGCGATAGTCATGCGATGCTATACCATAAAATTAAATAATATAGAAACAAAAACAAACCTATTCGCGTTTAACTTGCATACACATCTATACAGTTGTAAAAATTTAGAGTATAAAGAATTCGGAAACTATTTATATATAATAAAACCTCTTTAATATTTAGTATTAGCTGCGTTAGAATATTTATTGCTTATTCAATTAAATACATATCATTAGGAAATACCGTAATAACAGTAATAAATATTTAATCAATTACTGTAATTATGTCTTAACATTTTTTCTTGATTTGTTGACTTAAAGACACTATAATTCATAAGGAGATACGATAATTTATGAGGTGAGAAAAGAGGGAAGGCAAAATCAAATATTATATTCATAAAAAGACTCATACAAAAATTGCACGTTACAAAGTAAACAAATCATTAGTAAATGAAATAAATATAAAATATCACTTTAAGATATTGATACAACTGTATACATCAGTTCGTTACACTGATAAAAAATTTTCTAAATCTAAGTAATTCATTTTTTTAATAGTTTCAAGTAAACAGTAAAGAAACGTTACTTGTAACTATTCAAGAAATGAATTACTTAGATTTAGAAAACTGTTTTTTCAGTATAGTTAAATGTATTAATGAGATTCATATCTCGAGGCATATCCTATTTTCTCGAGTGTCTTAATCACGCGGACGATGACAACACCCTTTTTGCGTATTTTACTACCCTTCCGATCCAAAAAGCCGCGCAAAAGTACCGCGTTCCTTTCCTTTCCTTGCTCTATCCTATTTCACTCTCCCACGTGTGCTGACGCCGTTGTCCTTGCACAATGGTCCATGTAATCAGCGGCGAGTAATCGTCACCGACGCGTACAGTCGTACACCAACTCTTTCAGCATACCCCCTTTTCGCCCGCCCGCAACCCTCCGCGATGTTTGCCCTCCTCCCTTCCGCATTCCCCCCCTCCCCGTCGAATTCCTTTCAATATTTTCCTCTCTTTCCTGCGCTTTTCCTCAGACTTCGCTAGAAGCGGCCACAATGACGTCGGGGATTCGTCATTGTTCCACACGACCGTAAAAGCGACGCAAAAGCCGTGGCAAAAGCGGGACGGAGCAATACTTTAATGCGGCTGCCCCCCCCCATTCCCCTTTTCGGGCCCTTCATGTTCCCCATCACCCCGTCGCTCTTTCGACCGCCGGCGAAAATCTCATCACTTAGAGTGGCTCGGTGCGGCATGTAAAGCGCTGCGCCACACAACGGTGTGAAGGCCCGTTTATGAACAATGGAAACAGGCATCGGACGGCCAACAGAGACGAGGAAGACGTTCCTCTGAAAGGTAGAAACCCTTTCGTAGCTTGCAGAAGACCGCGGCACGCGTGTTCGTTACGAAATGAGATCTTTCCTCTCTTTTCTCCATTATATATTATAACAATGAATATAAAATAATATGACTATGATGATATCAATTTTACTTAAAAAATATTTAATAAATAATATAAGCTTTTTCTTATGTATGTGAAAATTATTAATAATTTTTTCTGAAGTATAACTGAGTAACGAGTGAGGTAATATTATTGTTTCGTCTTCAACACTAGCTACAAATTGAATTAATTAATCTCAAACTGTGAATTGTTCCTTTGAATATAATAACCGTACATGTACGTAGATAAATGAAAATTTAATTATTCCGAATAAACAGTAATTATTAACACGATGGACGATTCTTAAAAGCGCATAATTGTATTTTATATAACACCTTATTATTAACATTATTAATCCATTAAGGACCAAGACAAATTTTTTTTCTCAAAATTTAAAATCCTTTTAATGGCAAGTTACTGCGCCCTTAAGGAGCCTATTTGCCAAAAATATCGCATCCCAAAGTTGACCTACTTTTTTTATTGAAAAATCAATCAGCGGTTCTTAATAGGTTAAAAAATCTCTGCCTAAATCCACAAATTTTTCGCACAATTAATGCGCTACGTCGCTGAGAAAATTTCGAAAAATCGATTTCTCTCTGTGAGATTTTCCTTCTCTCTTTCCCCTCCTATTCCTCGGCACGTGGTCCGCTTAAATAGGACGCGTGGACGGGACTTAGATTGCATAGAACCAGGGTGTGTTACCATGGTGGCCGCGCGTGGAAGGGTGCACCACATGGTTTGAACGCGCGCGGGGGATGAAACCGACCTGGGACATGGTCCGGAGGGGTGGACGATGCCATTGCCTATATGTGGGGTGGCACAAAGGAAACCGGAGTACTAACCAGGGCATTAGCAGGGAACCTACGCTTCCGACAAACAAGTTCAGCCCTCGGCCGAACCTTCGTCGGGCCCCCTCTCGACATCCCCGTCTCTTTCTCCCTATGTCACCCTTTGGGAGCCGCGCGACCTCGTTTCCAGGGGATGGAAGTCCGGTCCGCGTTGCCTCATATCGATTGTGGGGAGAACTATAGGGCACCGGCTTCCGTTCTAGTTTTGAACTTACGAATGCTGCCCATTCAACGCTCCGCAGTGTCTCTAGAGAAATCGGAAGCTTTAGCTCATGTCGGCGCGATGACGCGCGTTCATCATATTCGAATAAAACAAGTACGTGCGGATATAACAAGGAAAATATTTACACATGACTATAATAATTAGAAAATTTGACAAGATAACGCAAAAAGCTTGATTATCGTGAAACTAAAATATAATCTATAAAATAATCATCTTACAAAACATTATACATATAAGATTAGTAATACGTAATTTTCGATCTCATTAAACTTTATCGAATTGCAAATATCTTAACTGTTCCTAAAGTCAATTCGAGTTTTATTTAACTGAAAATATTCGATCATCTGTTCGAGCGTGCGTTTGTGACTCGTACGGTCAAGAACGAGTACGATCGACTGTCGCGCTACGGTACGATCGCGCGTCCCCCTAAAATCAATTAAAGTTGTTCGAAACTATCTGTGTGTACGAAGAGACCGAGTGGCTCCCACATATCTCGAGAGCAAACCTCTCTCTACTTCTCTCCTCCGCGTTCGCTCTAAACCGTCGCCTCTCTCGTGCGCACGCACACGTTCCCTCTATCTCGGATCTCTTCTCTGTCAATCGGTCATTTGATTGCCCTCACCGCCCCTCCCCGTCACCGCAATCCCGTCGAATTAACCCGTGGAGTCAGAATCCGCTCGAGCACGAGGTGAAGTAATGGTCGGAGAGACGTTCCCACTTAGTCCGACGTGCTCGGTGGCGCGTCACCCGCTTGTGCATCGGAATATCTTTCTTCTTGCCGAGGCATTTGCCACTTAGGCGTTAGAGAAGAGACCGCATGCAGAATTACCGGACAGCGTTGATGCCAATAAACTGCTACGTTGCGAATAATTTTGAATTCAAATGGAAAAAATTATAGATAAGAAATATTTGATGCATATTCTACAGCGGAACTCTTGTATTAGACAATACGTAATCGAATAAGGCTCCAAGAGATAAATCAGAAACTCAAAATGAGCCAATGTGAGCCAACACATTTGTATGTGAATATCTATTAATAGACGAAATTAGTTAACGTTTTAATCTTGTTTTTGAGTTATCTTCAATGTAATAAAAAAGATTAATAGATATTTTCATTTATAGTAGAACCATGTTGTTAAGACGAGTATATATCTTATATTAGATTTTCTTATATCAGATTTTCCCAACAAAGTCCTTGCAATTAATCATGCAATTAACTCGTAAAAAACACGTCCCTTAAAAATGAAATTAAATCTATGAAAGTAAAATCTATGTTTTTCAATATAAAATTTTCTAACCAATCAATTGGTAATATTGAATTTTCGGAAAACAAAACGTTATTCATTCGAAACTGCATATTAAGCAAAATTTTCTTAAATGTTCATAAGTTGGAAATTTTGCTAGTGCGAATTCGCATCCAGGTGTTATTTACAAGTCAATTGCAAGTGTTGTGCGCAAAAAATTATGACTTTCCTAAGCCAGTCTGTTCAAATAGAGTTTAGAATTTTGTCAACAACAAAAATTGAGAAAAGGGTGCAAAGTCCGCTTTAACCGTCGATCACGAGTTCGGGTGCATCCACCCCCTGCATCTCTCGTTTACCCCTAGACGCGGACGCACCCCGAGAGCGTTTCGCGTATTAGTCATTCCTGGCGCAGCTGGGATCGGTCCCCCGGGGGTGCCGGTCGTCATTCCCCCTCTCTTATTCGCAATACCGAATCAATCTCGGCTTATCCTGCAGGAGGGTAGTTGGACTACTCCCGGCCGACAGAGACCCCACGGATTTTTGTCGTCCCCCCGCTCCTCTTCGTCGCCCAGTTTCCTGGTCATTGGTCCAGGAAACTGGGCTCCCGCCGAGAAATAGCGACCACGTCACACTATCGAACCACGAAAATCGATCGGGATGCATTGATAATGCCTGTCCGATGGACAGTTAAAGCCCCGCTATGAACGACGTGTGACAAACATTATTATGAACATTATACAGAGAGAGGATTTATTAAAAAGTAGAAATCTTTTTTATATCCTGTTGAACAAATAATTTCCATTAAATAATTTCTTTATTTAAATTTTATAATATATTATTATTACGTTACATTATATTGTAATGATATAGCATATATTAAGAAAGAAAATATTTGTTCATTAAAATATGCACATCATGGTTAGAAAAAAGACAATGTTTTTTTTTAAGAACAAAATATTATTTTTAAAACATGTTTTTAATGTTTTATACATGCTTTAAACATTATTATAAAAACATGTTAAAAACATCGATTAAGCATGTTTTGAACATACTTAATCGATGTTTTTAGCATGTTTTTTTACTATGTTTGCCAACATTTAACTTGTTTTTTATCAACCCTGATGCGCGCGCGCACGCATGCACGCACATAGTAATTTCTCAAATTATGCATATACAACCGTAGTAATTCTACATATACATATATATTGATAGAAATTATATAAAAAAATTTCATGCATTAAAGATATATGTATATATTTTTATAAGATATATTATATCTTCATAATAAAAAAGTTTTTTTCTTTTTAATTAATCATCTATTTCTTGAAAATTACGGATTAAGAAAACAACGGATTAAGGTCACGTCGTAACTATTCTGATAAAAGTAATAAGTATGAGATGAAAAGACACGCACTAATAAAGTAGGAAAGTAGAAACTCTTAGTTGATAGATAATAAATAGATCACACATATATCAAATGCGATCGGTTTACGTAATTTATCCACGAAGTTTATCACCGAGATCTAATTATGATTTTTCCCACATCAATAACCAACTGTTAAAACTCATAAAATTTAATTAAGATTTCTTCAAAGAAATTCCGCTTTCGATTAAATAACGATATTATTCAACAATGTCGAATGTATGTATATAATAACTTTTTTTTATTAAAACCGATTTAAATATAAAGATTTAAATATACAAGAATTTAAATATAAAAACAACATATGTGAATATCTATAAGTTGCAAACTTTTAATATTAAAAAAAATTCTATAACAATATAATCATCCTTTTTAAACAAAAAATTTATTTTTCCAGAATTTTAAGCATCTTGTAGAAAAAAAAAATTAAGATTAGGTATAACTAACAAATTATTGTAAAAAGTATATGTAAAGTATTAAAAAATTCATCAGTTTTTGTAAAACAACGTCAACTTCAAAAAACGCTAAAAAGATGAATTTTTAAGAAGGTACATTTTTGAGATTATTGTAAATATTATGAAGTTGCTGGTATGTTTAAAGCAATTCTTAGAATTTTTTTTACACACACACACACACACACAACTTATTACAAGATGATTAAAATCCAAGAGAGAGATATAAATTCTCTATTTCAAAAGATGATCGTTTTAATATGAATAACAATGATTTATGATATTATGTACTTTTCAAGAAGACATATAATAAGGCTAAATAAAATCGATAGTGTATTTAATGCGCTTTAAGGAAGATATATGCATTTCATTTCCTCCGACCATTACCTTCCTATCGTTTCTTTAATCATAGCAGAGACAGCAATCAGAAAGATTTATCTACATATCCGTATGTAGACTGCATAAAATATATTATTACAAAAACGTTTAATTTAGTTTTACTGTAATCTTATTTATGTAAATACGATATAATTGCTCGTCTTTAAGCATGTTCTGGAGCGACTAGAAATCAAAATGAAAAAGAAAATATACGGACGGATGTTCCTGTCTTGATAATACGTTATTAACGGGATAATGATAGCGACGAGACGAGCGACATACTAATAAAGAAGTGCAAAAATAAAGAACGTATTATAGCCTACAATGTTGCTCTTGCATACGGAAGATACTTTCGTTTCCTCCCGATCCTGCCATCGCATCGCAGTTATTAACTTAAATAGACTGTAGTTGAAATGATTTCAGGAAACGAGGAAAATTAAGTGTATCACGCGCTTTTGTTTTTATAGATTTCTAGTAATAGATTATTATTCTGAGAATAATAAATGCATGTGTTAATGAAAAATCTCTTTTCAGGAAGAAATTTTTGACAAAGTATTTCCATTTAGCTCCGCAAGAGCTCTCAGTGAGCTCTAAGATTTCGATTAAATATCGGTTAAAGTTATCACCGCATTACGAATAGGTGCGATAATAGCAGTTGAATGTCTAATGATGTAATACTTGATGAAACTAATCTTATCGTGACGCGGATTTTAACGACTCTTGAAGGAGTAGCCTATGATTTCCGTATGTACGCTTCCTCTTCTCTCCCTTCTCATTCCTATCGTTAATTTAAACACGCTCCGGACGATAAAAAGACAACGATGATATCAGAAGAAGAAGAAAAAGAGAAGAGCCACAAGAGGAAAGAGAGAAATGGAAGAAGGAACCTCTGCGTGACGTCGACGTGCCACTTTGTCCGCGTGTTCGCGCGTGTCATTGACCGACATGCAACGCTCATTGGTGGCTGGAACGAGCGGCACGATCGCACGAGATGAGAACGAGAAGAAGACGAAGGCGAGGAGAGAAGGTGGAGACGACGGCGGCTGGCAAACGAGAAGGGAGGGGACCGGGAAAGAGCGGGAGGACACTGCTGTGGCTAATCTAAAGGGACGACCCGCGGGGTACGTCGTTCGCTAATCACCCTGATGAAGCTTGATGGACCGGCAGCAATTGTTTCGAATGAGACCTCTTCGCACGCTCGACTCCGCTCGAATCACCTCCTCACTTTTCGAGCCGGCGCGGCGCGACGCGACGATCTTTCTGGTCGCGAGATGCAACCGGCTAATTAGGCTAACGGGGCCTCGCCGGATTTTTGTACGCACGAGCACGAACGACGCGCAAACGCTCAATTTACTAAAAGCGCTCCGTATGCAATCATCGACACTTACACATATATACGTCCGCCGCGAATGGCAGAAAAACGTTTAGCACGCGCTGATCGTTAAAAGTGATTTACTATTAAAAAACAAAAATGAACTAATAATGACAGAGAATCATATCCTTTTTTATTACATTGCAAATTATTTTTTTCTTGAAGTTGATTAAATTCTCGTTTCTATTCTTTCGTATTGAATTCGATAAAAACGGGGAAAGAAGCGATATAAACGAGCAAAAATTAATTATAAAATTATCTGATGATTGAAAAAAATTTTAGTAAACAATTTTTTGACGGAGCTTGTGACAACACAAGAAAAATATTCCACATTTAATTTCTTGCGAAATAAAATTATTTCTGGTCCATTCTAGAATCCATTTTGTCTAACGCCACATGTCCGCCAAATGATATTCATGCAAAATTCTTTGTCTATCTAATAACAGAGGAGAAACATCGATGGATCCATGATGACGGTCAGCTGATCGATCGATCCGGCAAGACACCGGTACATCGTTCGTCCATCCGTACACGAACATCGGCGTCGATAGTTCCAGCTGCGTGCCGCAATTTATAATCGTCGATCGGATCGACGGGTCATTATTCTCTCCCGCGAGATTTCACCCGCTCGTTTTCTTTTTTTTCTTTTTTTTCTTCCTCCTTCTTTAGCGCGAGTCGTCTCTTTCTATAAACTCTTCCTCTGATAGTGCATTTGACTTTTCGGGCAATTAAGTGTTAACGAAGCTAGCGATACCGTTTTTTGTTCAACAGTATACTTAATATGAATGTTTAAAATTAGACATCTTTAAACGTGTTTTGATTTATCATTTCGCTCAAAATACAGGGATTGTTTTATTTCGGCAAAAATTAAAAAAATTGCCAATACTCATTTTAGAGTGATTTAATACTTATTGCTTATCAAAACAGATGAAAAATTACTAAATCAATGTGTGTAAAAAAAAACAGCAAAATTAATTAAATTTAAATGGATTTTTTATTTCTTTTGCTATTTCGGTGAATTTTTTTTAGTCATATAATATAAATATCAGAGATCCACTTAGGTGTCTTGTTATTAAACTAATTTAATGATTTATTTGCTTTGACGTGCATTTATATTTTATATATTTTAATACATCTAAATCCGTTTGAAATTATTTCAACTGTTAAAATAATAACGTGTTCAAGAATTATTAAAATGTGTGCAAAAATATAAAAACTGGTACTTGATATTAATAGAAATATTCATGGATACCTATGTATACAATTCTTTGTAAAAAAAATAATATCCGCTTTTGACTCCGTCGTAATCTCGCGGATCAAGCGATTTCGCGAATATCCCATATAGGGTGAACGTCACCAAAATAAATTCGTTACGGATTCGCGGCTCGCACCCGGTCGCTCCCACGTATCCCCGGGCAGCGTTACACACGCATAATCGCCAGCACAATGCCGCCACAATGCTACCACCGAGCTGGCGTTTCTTCCCCCTTTAGAGTCGGAAAACATAAGCCGGCTTCGAACTGGCAATCGGAATTACACGGCGATTTCCGAGGCGCGCGTCGCGAACCGATCCGTCTCGCGATGTGCGTCTCGTTTTCCGAGTCAGTAGGATGTCAAGGGTTGAAACGAATGACCGATTCGATCATCCTCCCTTTCGCGTGCACCACGCCCTCAAAGGGACAGTTAGCTATTGTTGTATCGGCGAAAAAAAATATAAATCGCGCGAAATTGACGTCCGGTCTGCGTATCAAACGGAGGAATTAATCCGGAAAGCTTTATTCTTTTTTAGTATATATGTTTTTTAGTGTTGGAGAATTTAAATAACTACTATGATTTCTCGTGTTACATCGTACTCAAAATTGATTTATGAGAACGAATGTGACTCCGATTTTTTTCAACATCGAACGTGATAAAATTTTTATCTAATAATTTATCGTAAGGATTAAATTCTCAAAGTAAAACATAAAAATATCCAGCCGAATAAATTGGAAACCATTGAAGTCGAATATATAATATATATATACTGTATATATATATATATATATATATATAGAGTCGTGAGAAAAGCACATGGCCGAGTACGGCCCTGAAATTACAGATAGGAATTACAGACTCGGCCTCGCGGCAACGATCTCTAACGAGATTCGTTTGTAGTCGGAGAACGATGGCGACGATCTCAACGAGATCCTCTTGTGATCTACGATCGCGCGAACATCTCGGAAAGAACCGGTCTTTGTAGCCTGACCTATTGCCGGGATCAACGTGCGCGATGGAAAAGTCATGGAAAGAACTATCTCGTTGATCTCTTACAAAGTGCGAATATCGCGTTACACGCATTATGCTTATTTCAATATCCTGTTCACGATGCTCTCGCTTTAATTCATTATCATGATTTCATCAGATGAGAAGTTATCCATTAGATATTTCTCTTTTGATCTTCGTGATTTCGTATGAGAAACATAATAAGCTTGTCGAATGAATAATTGTTTTTTTTTATTCGTCGAAGTAAATCCACCACTTTCGTAATGCTTACTAGATCTAAAAGAGATTGATCGGATTCAATTTGCTTTAATAACGCATTGTGTATAATTCAGAAGAGTGATATAACAGTTTAAATATAAGTTTAAATATAAGTTATAAGAAATTGATAGAATATATTATATAATGCGCTTAGATATCAATACTTTTTTAGAACAAATTCTATGAACACACGATAAAAATATTCGACGCTGCGTAGAACGGAAAAATAAGTAATTGACGAGCGATGTGTTATCCGAACTTTGTTCGACATATTTATGCGAAACCAGGACTGGTGTAAAACGAAGCTAGAACCAGCAGTTACAAAGTTTCAGCCGCCGTGCTTCATTACTGTAGCGCGTATCTTATCTTATAGGTACAGTAGACAGATCTGAAAACTCATCGCTATTGGAACGACGGTTCCGGCGCCGGTTTTGAGAGATACGGGTCGTATTATTATTGGTGGAAACGGGCGCGCGTAAGAGAAATGGAAAAGAGAAGAGGAAAAAAGAGAGCACTCTGTGCAAAAGAGAGACGGGGAAAGACAGAATGCTCTCTCGGTCCCGTAGAGGGTGCAAAAGAGGATAAAGGGAAGGGTGGCGGTGGACCTCCCTATTGACAACGGCTTTCATCTTTATAATTCAACCCCTCGCGACACCCTCGATCCATTTTGCCTTCTCTACCCCTGCGTACCGCGCTGTGATGCTTTTTTACCATCTCTCCCATTCCGCATGTCGTATAACACATGGCGGAGGCGGACTTACGCTCTTTCTGGTCGCTGAAAAACCGACGCGGTGTTCCTCTCTGTTTCGCCATTATCCCGTCACACCGTCACACTGGGTTTCATCCGCGAGATATACAGCAATGTTTCCACACAATTCAATCCGCACCGAGAGATTCTAATGGAAAACAATGTTTACCTCTGTTGACAATTAGATTACTCTCTAATAACACGATACTTGCTAATTACGGAAATCATACCATTCTGGAATTGACTGTCAATACAATAGATTAAATGTCAATATACATATAATTATGCTTCGTACATGACAGTATGTATTCTGTACGCGTACCTAACTTTTAAATACTCGTGCTAAACAAAATATAAAATTATCATAGATAAGTATTGGTAGAAATTTAATGATCATATATTTGACGATTCTTTTAAATGCAATTTAATTTTTATTTTATCCTCAAGAAATATAAAAATATTTAGATGTGTTAAAAAATACTTATATCTTTTTCCTGTTATTCAGTTCTCTTATTTACAATTGGGTGCAATATACTGCAATATCACGGTGTAACGTAACATATTCGTTTTCTGCAAGCGAAATATGCATTAAGCGGCAGGGCAGTATGCCAACGCGGTGAATTAGACACTATAAAATCTGACGACAAAAGAGCACGATCCGCTTATGCGCGACACATAAACAGGGTCTTACGAGACGCCGTGTCAACATCTGCATCGGCGTCAGTTATATTGCAGTCATAATGGCGATCGCGATTGCGACATGATCATGAAACATGAGTCACGTTTCAAACACCCAGGACATACCGGATCCTGTCAACCGCAGACAGGAAACCGGGCGTCGGTCAATTATTTCGAAATGTTACGCATCTCGTCATGTTCACCTAATACGGATTCATTCGTTATCAGGCCAAGCGTCGTCCGGCGACCCGTTCGGAAAGAGATAACAAAATTAAATTAAACTGCAATGATTGCATAACGTGTCGTGTTTAAGAAAATCTAGTTTCTTAATAATATAGGTTAATGATATTCTTCTTAATAATACAGCATAATTTTCGTTCTTTTAAAATATAAATTTAATCCCTGCTTCAAACCTGATTTTACTAAAACCATGTTAAAAAAATTTTTTTTTAATTCAATTCATGCGCACTTTAATAAGTAATTCATACTAAACAATTAATTTTTTCAAAATTTTGATTATTTTTTCAATATATAGATACATTATTATGTATATCAGATCTCAGATAATGTCGATAAAATTAAATAAGTTCACGGATAATATCTTCAAATTTAATGTACATTACAATGTGCGCAGAATCTAAAGGAGTTAAGGTTCAGAAGCCAAGTATGTTAAATATTGATCACATATATTATGATTGAAATCTTAACGAAGAATGTAACAAGGCTGCAAAATCGATAAATCGTGTCGTGTAGACGTTCTAAAGTTATGCTGGAGGAAAAAAAATGAGTAAGTAGTGCCTGAAAGGAAATAGTGATCTTTAAACAAACCGTGGTTTTTGTATGATCTTTTTCCAACAACGTGCAGGGAGGTCCCACGTGTACCGCAGTCCTGCCTACATATCTGGACCTCCTGGAGTTTAACTGTCGCAAAGACGCATATGCATGCCTGTTCAGGGAAACGTATGTAATATGATTCTACGCACAAATACCATTCTTCGAAAACCGAGATAATGTAACAAAAATTTTGTAACTTAAAAAACTAAAAATTTTGCGCATATGTCTGTAGAAACGCAAATGAATAATAAAATTTTCTACAATATTCAATATACTTTTATAGCATCATAATTAACTGCCAAAACATGTAATATTATTCAAGTAACTTTAAAATAAAATTAAATTTTGATCGAGAAAGAAACATTTTCACGATTTTTTTTAATTGCCACATTTATTAAATATAGTCGTTATAAAACACCACATATTTCCCCTACTCTCGCAATGCCGTTCTTCTATAAAATTTTTATTAGAGAACAATCACAAGATTTATCATAAGACTTATGATGATAAATCTGTCCTGCGTGTGCAAGCTACTGAACGCATTCGTGTTGCATCATGCGTGTGCTTTGTCGTCAACGCATTTTACGGACGCGGACAGGTTCATGGAAAAGGCGGTAGCGGGACGTTGAAACGAGCGCAGATGGTGCCCCGTGTGGTTTACGACGTGGTACGGACCCTTCCATATGGGGATGATACCGTTTAACCCACCCTGGGGACCTGCAAGAGTGTCGGATGACGTATACCGCTGCGTTACTCTCCTCTCTTGTCGGGAACGTTCCTCCATTTTTATGGGCGACCCCGTGGAAGAAAACACCCTGATCTCAGAGTGTCGCAGGTTGTGCACTTTAGGGTCGATACACTTGCTGTTACACCATTCTCCTGTCTTCGCGCGACATAATGTCGCGTTCGTCGTGACAGAATAAAATTCAATGCCACTTTTCCAAAACTCGTCGCGTGCAAAACTATCTCGTGAGAATAATCACAAGTCGCCTCTCTCTCTACAAAGGTTTGTTCTTCTTGTAAATTTAATCACAAAAAGATAAAGCAGAAAATGTATTTCTTTGATTGCATTCAATATAATTGTTCTAATTTTAAGTGGATTGTACTCAACTTTAAGCTCAAGTTCAGTTTCCAAATAACTAATATTGTAGTAGAAAATATTAATTGAGAAAAGAAGATAGAGAAAGATAGGGTAACTCCGGCAAATACGCCGCGCTGGGATTTACGCCCCAGAAGTCAGAAAAAATAGAAGGAGTAATTTTCCCGTAACTACTCTATTACATGCCTTTATGTTATATTAGTATTGTGTTATGTTCAGCTTCTTACTATTAATATTAATGAAATTATTATGAGTTGAATCGATTTGTCACTGTAATAAGTAGCGTCATCATAAATTATAATCTACATAAAATGATTATTGTAGGACGTATAAAAGACTCAGTGGTTATTTCGTGATACATACGTGTAGAGGAATAGTAAAGCATATTGTATAGCAAAATACAAGTGCTTTGCTTTCGTATTCTTTGTTTAGTTTGTTGTCTTGACCCACCTGTTTGGGATATACGGCATTTTTAGCGGGCGGGATTTATGCCCAAAGCATACAAAGTGCGCAAATTGAATTCAGTGCACTAAATGCAATAAACGCATTGCATGAAACATGTACCTCATGTCATAATGCTTATAATATATATGTAGGAAGATGGTAATTATTATCTATTACTTCATATACATATTTATCATCCTTATTCCTTAATAAAACTTCATAAACACATTTTATAAGTTATTGTGTCATTTTACGTCTTATTTATGTGCATTGTTTGTAAATTTTTCATGAGCCGTACATACCCCCCCTCCTCCTATGAGTAGCCGTATATCCCACCCCTATGGATATACGACAAAAATGCAAGGGTTTCAAAAAGTTCATTTTTTAATACGAAAAATAAATATGTATATTTCGGATTTCTAATATTTTTTTCATAGTAGTAGATAATACAAAATTTTTACTTATATAGTTCGTTTACTTTAAACATAATAAATAATACTTAATAAATCAAGTTTTTGATACGTGCGGCATATATACCGGAGTTACCCTAATATAATTAAAAAAGTATTCCATTTAAAATAAGAAATATAGTCTGGTTTTTGTTCTTTGTAACAATAATTCAATCATAGCCTAAAATTTAAACGTAGATCATTTCTAAGATCCCTGCGTGGCATTAAAATCTAATTCTTTTCGAACGGCTGTCTTAAGATTCCACAAGCTCGTTTATCACTCACGACCAGCAGTTAACTTTTCTAACTGCTGTTAGAGCAATCGTCGAGATGAGCAAACGTCCAAAATTTTGGTGTTTTTTTCGTCCTCCGGAAACCAAATCGGCACATATAACGCGTCGCTCGTAAATCACCGAAAAATACTTTCCAGATTTCAGTGTTCGCTGACCAGTTCGAGTTTAACAACCATGTTGTATAATTTAATGACCTATTTTACGTCTAGTGAAGCGTAACATCATAAACACAATGACAGAAAAATCTTGGTATCTTCGGCAAAACTCTGATAAATGCGTGAAGATCGATTGTCATATATTATTCCTTTTCTTTCACAAGTATTTTCCAAATAATGCAAATTGCATCCTAGTGAAATATGGTTATATGCTGATTAGATTTCTCGATTTTTTGTGACGGAAAATTAAAATAATTTGTTACAAAAATTTTCATATTACATATAATTAAAATGGTTTCCAATATTTGATTTCTGAAATTTAAATTATATTCGACCAGGGTAATTTCGAGCAAGGTAATTTAAAAGAAACATCCACAATTTTCATACATTTTGAATACAAATGTTTCTATGTTTTGTATTATTTTAATTACCTATTAATTTAATAATAAAAAAATAGACGTTAAAGCAAAAATTAAACGCTTAATAATTCAGAAAAGATAATTTTTTATTACATCTGCTCCGTCTTTTCTGGTTATTTTTAATACAAGATAGCTTTCACACGAAAAGAGTGACGGCGTTCTGGTCAAGGATGTGATCTCCGTATTGTGTTTCGATCGAGAAATTCCACAGCTTCGACCACGCGAGGGACGATACCTGTTTGAACGATCTGGAATTTAAACGTGTTCAATATATGTCCATCCTGCGAAGGGTCGGAAGAACCCACCTAACATTTTTGAAAGGCTTCCTCCTCTCGAGGATGGTTCCTTTCTTTGCACCTGCGACAACCTACTATGGGGTCGGTCTTCAAAGTAAATATGTACGACTCCTTGTTTCGCTTTACCTATCGACGAATTTTAGGAAGTCTATGGGGAGTCGATTTAAAGAAAACAAGTAGAATCGGAAAAGCGCGAAATAAAATATTTATATAGAGAATTTAAAGTGAGAATTTTGAAGTGAGCAAGCATCGTTTTAATAGCAAAAGCGCAATTTAAACAAGATATCTCTTAGAATTCCTATCCATTATAGTTTTAATTAGGCGTTTCAAATATTTTTCAGAAGAAAAAATTGACTCGATATTCACTGAAGTATCTATTAACTTCAAATCTAAAATATATATTGCGTAGTAGAAATATTGCGTATTAGAATTCGACGTAACAATATCACGATTGCGATGGTCGCGCGAAAGTTTAGCAAAAAAGCACGTCGACATAATGCGCGACTTCGCGGTTTCCCTGCGATGTTTCACAAGCGTTACTTTGACAGAGATCGACGAGGCGAGGCACAAAAAATACAATATTACAAAACTTCTTAATCGTGGGATATAAACGCCTCAATTTCGTGCTCTCTCTCGTATTACAGAGAGGACATTATGGAACCGGAGACTGGCCAAAGCTCTGGAGAAGAAACGTTCTTCGTTCTTTTCCTCTCTCATGGAAACTTATATTATCGCGGCTGTGTGAAAGGTTACCCCCATCGCGTCGAGGGTGAATGCGACACACGTGCGTTCCTTCGTCCGTCCTCCCTCATGTGCCTGTCCTTCGATAATTACTTCTCTGACTTCTCTCATAAAAAACAACGACTTTCTCGCGACAGGTTCTTGTTTGTCTCGTTTATTTCTCTCTGTACCCATTGGCTTCGCGTGTGCATAAATCGATGTAATTTAATCGCTTACATATCACGAGGGAATTTTATTTATTTTTTCGATCTAGAACCATTTGCATTCCTTGACATAATTTAAGCCATATATCTTTTTTTATGCATAATTTAAGTATACAATATAATATATTTTATACATAATTTTCTAAGATGCGCTTGTAGTATAATTAATATAAAAGAATAAATTAATTTATATGAAAAAAAAGTCAGAAAATATAATGATGTTTAATATGTTAATATAAAAATAATTATTTTCAATGTCCTTAATTGAAGATGAGCAAGCCATCTACTTGTTAGATATAAACATCATCAGATAAAATACCATCATTTTATACATTTTATTTCTATGCAAATTATAGAGTTAATTATATTCTCTGATTATAAGTTTCTTATAAAAATAGATAACATTCTTTCATCACATTATTTCATATAACAATTTTTATTTAATAGTTCTTATTTTCATTCTCATATATTCTGCAAGAAATACATTATGTGTATATACTTTTAAATGAGACACGCGAGTGACTTCATCGATAATCCATTTTCTCCAGTCTTCAGTGAAAAGACTTCTCCCCGTGAAAGACACCGGCTATTGACACCCGGTCGCAAGTAAACTCGACTTGGAAGAAGCGCCCTTTTCCCAATGCGAAATATATTCCGGGTGTATCGCGGCGAGAGTTCGTTGGCATCGCGAAGTCAAGAAAACGTCGCGCGCGACAGGTGCTTAAAGTCCGTTCCTCGCGGCGTGTCGCAGCGTACACGTACATCCGGGGTAAGTGCACGAACCGCTCGGTTTCTCATCGAGAATACGTAATCCCGCGACACGCGCGGGCATACCAATTCCTCCCGTTACATGAAATACCGCCGGAGAACTGGGGAGCAGGAGGTGGGTATATCCGCGCTCTCGTCAACGCGGGCGTCGGCGTCGGCATTGGCGAAGTTAAGTGGATCTCGAAATAATCGGACGCGCGTGTCGCATATTGATCGAGATTTCCCCCCCCCCACCCTCCCTCCTACCATCCCCAATCGATCGAGACGCCTCGAAAAGACACGTCGTGATAATCCATCGCGGGGTTCTATGAACAATCGACACTTTTTTCCTTATTTCGTTATTAAAGAAAAAAAATCGCTGTTATTTTGATACACTTAATTATAATATCAGCTGTCCTCTTTCGTTAACCCCTTCAGACTCTGTACATTGTAATGTATATCAAATTTGAGAAGACATTATCTGTTAAAAATACTTAATTTTATCGACGTTATTTGAGATCTGATGTACATAATAATGTATATGTTGGAAAAATAGTCAAAATTTTGAAAAAATTAATTGTTTAGTATGAATTACTTATTAATTATTAATAAGTAATTAATTTAGTATGAATTATTTATTATGTGCGCATGAATTAAATGAAAAAAAAAACTTTTTAACATGACTCCAATAAAAATAGAGGTTAACAGAGTTACCATCAAATTCCTCTCTCAATCCTAAAATTCCATAACTTTTCCCTCATTTCCAGATAAAATTTCATGATTTTCCCTGATCCCTTTTAATAATATTCTAAAATTTTTTTGTAGTTTCGTTCTAATTTGGAAACCGTCAAATATTTTGTTGAGAGCAGTTTAACATAGCAACGTAAATTACTATTAATGTCGCTGACACCATTTGCATTTAATTAAGTTGGTATTATTCCAAAACTGCGTAGATGCGATGTATTGCATATTATTCTTTAAAATCAAGAATTTTAATTTTCCGGAAAATTTTACAAAATTCTCTGATATTTGCCTAATTTCACTGACTGTTTTTAATTTCCTTGACATTTCCCTGATTTCCAGTTTGTGGCAACTCTGATATTAAAATTATATTGGTCACTTGAAAAAACTCAGCACTAGCAAGTTATCTATCACTTTTTATTAAATATTCAATTATTAATTAAGTAATTTTAGTCCAAATTAGTATTTACTGACATTAACAAAATGAATAATAGATTTACTAAAGAATATTAAGGTTGTTAGATTGATTTACCATGTTGTTATCGCTTAGTTCTTTTTCACGGAAAGAAGCATATTTTAAATGATACGTTTTCGATCCAACCACATCAGGGACACTATTAATGGTAATAGTGCTGGTAACGTTAACGGCGTAGTGGGTGTCGCAGACGAGTTGGAAGGAAGAGCACCACTATAGCGGGGTAGCGGAAAAGCACGGTGCCGAGGGGTGCAGGGACGGCACGAACGGAAGCGAAAGGAGAACGTCGGAGAGAGGGAGCGGAAGGACTCGGTGCCCGGAGGCGTGGGTGGAAGCTCGAGTCGAGACGACGATGGGCACCGCGGGGGTGGACGCGGACGGGGGAGACCGGAACCGGAACCAGGGAGCGCAGGAACACGAACAGACTCGACGTCGACGGTGGCGTCGGCGTCGGCCCCGATATGGCGGAAGCGTCGCGTTTGCCGGAAGTCGCCAAGGAAATGAAATGCCTCCCAGCCTGGGAGGCCGCCCTTCCCACCCCCGTGAGTTTCTACCGCCGCCTGCCACCCACCGGAACCAACGTTCCTCGCCAGGATTTCCAGAGTTCTCCTCTTTCTAGGGAACATAGCGAGGGCGGTGGCGGTTGGTGGCGGTGGCGGTCGGGGTAAAGTGAGGTAGCGTCGAACTTGCGTCAAGTACGAGGAAAACGAGGAAAGGGTCTCGAGAGACGTTCGTTCGCGCTTATTTCAAGAGACATGAAAATAAAAAGAAGAGGAAGAACGTTACGTGCGACGAAAAAGTATACGTAATACTTATTACGAAACATATTACTCAGCAATTTAAACCCAGAATCAACGTAGAATTGGCGTATAAATGTGAAATTTCATGAAATTATTTTGATGAAAGATATTCTTTCGGATATCTATTTCTACAAATCAATTATAATCATAAGTCATCATTTTATAGATAAGATTAACAATTGTTCAAATGTGAGATATGCTTTCGCTTGATCGCAGTGATCTTCAAAATGTACTCGCTCTCATTAAAAGAACTTTATTTGCATTTATCTGACCCAATAATTAAAACACGGAAGAAGGTGGTGATAGCGACTCTAATTGTTATTCTTTACAAACGCGATGTTTTATTTCTCAGTAAACGTCGCTTCGTGTATCTGGCGAACGAAGATATTCCGACTTCCGTCCGTACGCAGGAATTTCTTCCTGGAATAGTTTGAACGCCGATTAATCGAGTTCTTCATTCGAATTCTATTCACGAGAAGAAGGAAAAAAAGGGGAAGGTTGGTCAGAGTCGCTCGGCCGCAAGCTGAGTAACCACCTCCGATGACTCGTCCGTCGGTGTTTGATGATAGTCACAACGATAACATCTACCATGGTAATAGATGATGACGAGTGTAACTGTCATAAGGTTAGATCCGCATTATATTGGATTAATTATTCAACTGTTTATTCATTAATAATAATAGTTTATTAATATTATACTCTCTAAAATCTTTGGCGTGGAATCTAATTCTAAACAGTGACAAAGGATGATAATTGAGCCGGTGTTGAAAAAGAATGGTTTAATTGTCAATTTCTAAGAGTGAGATTTCACTCCAAAGAGTTTATAAGGAGTAGATAAAATCTATAATATATATTTGTATGTATTCCGCACAAACATTTGTATTAGCTATTTAAATTTAACAGAAAAAAATATTTATAAAATTATAACAGTTTGACGTTTTTCTGATTAATCATTGTAGTTTTAAAATAAGAGACACGATACTTTTATTTTATAAAAAAAAGCTCGCGGAAATTAAAAGGCGGTTCGTAGCAAGTTTATGATAGCTACAAGTAAACCATTTATTATCGTCAAGCCGCTGGCGATTATTTATATCGCCATTATCTAAATAAGACCAATGGCGTATTAAAACGCTCGTCGCACAAAAAACTGTTGTCGCTAGAAAAAAAAGGATAAAAAAAACCATCACGCGATGCACACGCACTTGTATTCGTGTACGAGTCGTACTGTATTCCTATATATATTAGATAGTAGTCGTACACTCCTTGCAAGCCAGCATGGATGACGCGTTATTTTCTGATGAGATTATTTCCGGTAAGTCCGCGTGATTCTGCGTCGCGTCACTTCCTTCTCCGCTCCGTCGTCGACGTCGCCTTCTTCCTCTTCTTCGTAATTTTCGCGCTAGCTTCGTCGTCGCTCATTGTCGGACTCATTGCGCGAAATTACGTCATCTTGTGGAAATCGTTGCTGCTTCCTGCGCGCGTACCCGAGGCGTAGCGAAAATAGTTTCGCGCGAGCTCGTTGTAAGTAAGAGGGAACACGAGTTAATTCGAGAATGCTCTTAACGGGCAAATTATCCGTCGCAACGAGTGCCAGACTATAAAACGACGACTATAAAAAAGAACTTGCCATTCTGACCACGAGCGTTACGAACCGAAAAGAATAGTGCAAGAAATTTTATACATATCATAGTAATACCTTTACGTAATATATTATTATTAATTTTACATATATAAAGGACAAAGAATATTACAATGCTATCTAAATATGTCACAAATCTATAAAATGTAATATTTTTCTCTAATTTAATTGATATACTTAATTAAAATGCAATAATCCATATCTCTGTAATGTAACGATAAATTATAATAAAACTTTCTTAAAATTTTCTAATTTCAGATCCTACTTTTATTTTTAAAAATTAGGAAAGAAGAGATTGAGTTTTAAATATCTGTCGCAGATCAAGATATATCATTCGTTGTGGATCTTTTCTCTTACAGATCATACAATTGCAAAATTGATAAAATCGGTCTTTTTTCACACACGCTGATGTCAAGCTAATGTCTGTGGTGGTTGAACACTTTTCGATCTTTATCTCTGTAGCGCGCACTGACCGCCTCTTTCTGACTCACGAGAACCATGAGCGATATCGTGAAACGGACGTGCCGATGACACGATAGCATTATTCGTCGTAGCGCGGTGCTTCGTTTCCTCGACATCGTCGAAAAGCCCGCGGAGACTTCCGGTCGCGACGGAACTCCTGCGCTCACCGACCCTGACCGACCGTGAGTCGTACACACCCGTGACAATTAGTTCCAGCAGTGATTCGGTTCCCACGCGGTACGATCAGGCCTATTAATAACGTCTTCCGATTTCCCTGCCTTGGTCTAAATCTTTAGCTTGGATCGAATCTTTGGCCTGTGACTTCAACGTAAGATGAAAACATCAAAATGTCACAAGCATGCTTGACCCGAAACTTTTAAAATAAATTTCATCTATAAAAGACATGATTTAATAAAGATTCGATTTAAAAAAGAATTTAGAAGACGTTTGGCTCAAGCTAGATATTAAAAATCATGAATCTTTAGAAGGAACAATGTTAAGTTTTTATTCTAATATATTTGATTAATCATGAATTTCTCGTCTATTCTGTAACCTTTTAAAGGCGAGCATTGTAAAACCGCGCTCCTCTTCATGATTTATATGACACAATAGTTCTAAAATTGATTAAAATTGTATCATTGCAACGCGATAAATTTTTCCGATATCTACTTCTCCATTAAACCGTGCTATTTCGAAATACATAATATATGCTAGCCTTTCAATCGTATTCAAGGATATGCATTGTCCTCGATTATCCTGGCTATAATTCTTAAGGACTAAAAATATACGACGAAATGTACAATGGCTGCAAACTATACAATTGCAATCGATATTATTCGCTGACGGAAAGCTCTATTATAGTTTATTCTATTATCATAAGTTTAACATCTGGCGAAGATTTTCACGTGACAAGTTTAAAAGTTTCCAAGTTTGATCTTGGATAAATCAAATATCCAATACGCTCTTATATTGTAACCACGGTTAGAACAATGTATCCATTTGGCCGATATCAAATCCTGGTAGCAGCTGGAGCTTAGTACTAACAGAGCAGAACCGACGTGTATAGAAAATTGAAAACCGCACAATGAAACGATATCAATAAGCTTCGGTGTTTTATCAGAGAATCGATCCTAATGTACTAACACGATTAATTCGAAATTTTTCTGCTTGCAGAATAAATATTTTACGACGATCTATACAGCAAAACCTGTTTATAACGGACTTTTTTCGGAGATATCGGCAAGATGTCGCATCGTGCTATGCCGGACGGATATATGTCATAACTCGATAATAAAATGAAACACTAAAAAGGTGAATCCGTTAAACAAGAGAAAGAAGACAGGAAACGATTGTCGGATAGATATAGTGAGAATTTACGATGCTATTTCACGGCGACATGTAAATAAGGATCTTATTCGCAGCGCCAGTAACGAGATCAATTCCACGCGCGCGGATGCTGTCATGGGAATGAGACAGGTCTGCTTTTAGCGCAACAAATTCGTATTATTGATGGACCGCAATAACGGTCAGGTTATCGTACTGTCCGCGCAAACGGTCTCATTACGTAAATCGAGAAGATGACAGAAGGTTGCCTTCTTTACGCGTCGATGATTATTACACGGCGAACTAATAAATGATAATAGACGGGGCGTTAAGTTTATAATAATTGTAATAACGAGTTTCAGCGGTTGCCACTGTTATTAGACGGAAACTACACGACTTCGAAGGCACTTGTGTTATTCGCCTTTCACCGTTACCGCGGCATACCTTTCAGGTGCGAGCTCTATGTCTTTGGAACTCGGTAAAATACACCCGGTGAAAAATTAAACTTTCGTGGTACGATTCCAGTCATTAAGATTCTAGATTATAAATGTAATTAAATTCTGGTGCTCTGTGAGGCTAATTATTCTTTCTCTGGAAAAAATTAATAGAAATTATTAATAGAGATTTAATATGTATCATAACCTTTCTATATATTTAATTTACTTACTTTCCTTCATCTTTGCATAATCTGCTTTTTAAAATAAAAAACCATGAAACATTAAATCATCGTGAAATATTAAATCTTAATAGCATCTGATGCGATAGATAAAATGTAATATTTACAATTGTAGATCGTGATGACAAGCAAAATTATAAATGTGGCAATAAATTATGACAGCTAATAATAATTCGCTTTAAAACGCAAGCAGATCATTATTTGAAATTCTCTGTTAGAATAAATGAGAGCAATGTTATAAATTTGTAATGAGAATTTATCATCTTTAATGTACTTTTTATTCCATATGCTTTAAAATTAATGCGCGAACCATTTCTGAAACCTCTTAAAAAACGTGATCTAACACGTGTTTAACATAAAAGCGAGGTACCGTATTTCACGCCGATTCTTTTATCTTGATACTCGTATTCTCTCATAATTGCAATTATCATAAACATTTTGTACGTGCTTGTCTGCGACGCGGTTTTATCCCCTCGGGGTGTACTTTAGATATCCAAGAAAATTAGTTTTTAGTGACGCGTGTTGTAATTGTAATAAAGAAGAGTTTATGACACTTGATTTCTTTAAGTTACATATAAACGAATGCTCGTTACATTATTAACCATTTAAATGCTAACAAACATTAATGCCTGCTTGAAAAATTAGTAGACGATCATGAATGGTTTATAATCATAATGTAATCTTGATAGTGAAATGCGTTGAATGTTATATATATTTGAGTATTATAACGATATATCTGTAACTCATTTAATTTTGCTAAACGTAATATAAATATCATTTACTCATCATGCCTACATTTATAAAATTAACTTTATTTACTTATACATATATTGTAATTTGTTAAGAAAATTAATATATATAATTTTTGTCATCACAAAGAAATATACCAAATAAAATTCGAATAATTCATGCGTTTTATCTGCTCGAGGTCGATTCGCAACCTTAACAGGGGAGAGGCTAATCTGAAAGAGTTATAGTCTAATGACATATCTGAAAGAGCTATAGCCTAATGACTAATCTATAAATCGATCGTAATTTATTGGCAAAATCACGATTGTCGGCGCTGGTTTTATTCTTTCTCTCAACGCGATAAGAATTATTATACAATTTTCATACCTTATCACCGACATTCTAAAATAAACGAAGATTTTCCGATAAAGGAATTTGGAGAAAATATAGGGCAATAGGAATCAGGCGCGGTAGTCACTATTGCTCTATTTTCTCCAAATTTCTTTTGAATAGTAAGGAATTCTTGTAGATTGATTTATGATTTTCCGTTAATAAAAAAAAATATGAGCAACGTGTTCTAGAATTACGTTCTAGAATATTACAAGTAATATTGTTGTCTTACAGCGATATGCATCGATTTGTCTAATTGTAGATGAACGTAAGATTTACATGCGTTTAGAAATCGCTTTCACTATTGTATTACTGTAACGTACTTGCTTCAATATGTTAGAGTAAAGTGGTGAGAAGTAGCAGGATCTTTAGTTAGCTCGAGATTAGAGATAAGTGGCATCAGCGATATTATCTAATTCAAAGCTATAGTATATATAACACGTATTGTTAAATTGATTACTTCTTGACTAGTGTACATTTTTATTGATTTTAAAATAATTTTTTATAAACGTTTTAAAACATATATAATGTATACTCTTTCTTGATTTCTCTAATTAAGAGAAATACATTTTTGTTTAAGTATGCAATATATATTACGATATAGATATAACGATATAGATATAAATTAATAGGAAAACATTAGAAGTTATACACTGAAAAAAAAGATTGGCTGCTGCAGCAAATTAGATGGTAAAATATGGCATAGCATTTTTAATTGATTGCAGCAGTCAATTTTTGGTTGTGTTAGTCTATCGAAATCCTATGTTGACATTGCAGATAGGCTAACGCAACCAAAAATTGGCTACTGCAGCCAATTAAAAATGCTATGCCATATTTTACCATCTAATTTGCTGCAGCAGCCAATCTTTTTTTCAGTGTAGGTATATCGGCACGTTTTGTATAAAAATAAAAAAATATTTAATCTCATCGGTTGATTCCTTACTCAATATAGGAAAATATTTAATTAAAAACAATCTTAGAAAAAATAAAAATAAAGTATATTTGTGATTAAAGACAAGCCGGTAAAAAGCCGATAAAAAAAAAGCAATAACGCAAATCATGTGAATGACAAAACTGTCGAAAAGCATTTACATTTTTATACGTTGAAACAAAAAAATGATTACAATCATAATTTAACACTATAATTTATAGTCATTTTTTTAGACAACTATATATTTTAATTATTTTAACCATGCAAATATAACACTGTTCGATAAAAAATTACTTTTTCTCGAACAACACTAAACATTTTTTATAATTTTTCTTTTTATTTTCTTTATATTTTTATATATTCAGATACCGAATATATAAACGTGTGCGTTTTCCAAGTTACGTCATCACGTCATAATTTTGAGAAAGCAAGTCTATTTGCAAAAAAAGGACTATTTTTACGTATTTTGCCATATTATAACTGCGATATTATACAACGTACTGGAAAAGTTTCATTATAATCAAAATTAAGTAATTATGTCGTTAATTACTTTCAACTCTCAAAAGGACTTTTTAATGTTGGCTACGCTTAATAAGATAGTCTTAATTAGTTAAATATGGGATCTGTTACAGAAAAGTTGTGAACCACGTCATTAATGATTTAATTGGAACTGTATATATTTAAACTTAAAAGGTTTTTAGGCTGTTGAATCTAAATCAAATGTTAAAAGTGATAAATTCAAAATAGTAGATTCAATATGACGGATGTCAAAACTTGAAAACTGACCAGATTATTGCAAAATGTATAGATGTTTTTTCATAATTTTGAATTTGTTAATTTTGACATAGGATTTGTATACAGTGGCCTAAAAAATTTTTAAGATTAATTAAACATAATTGAAAGCTATTTGGTAAATCATCAATGACTAATTCACTTTTGCCTAACAGATCCCATATTTCATCACAAATATCTCATTAATCATAGTCGACACAAACAAAATTCCTTTTGCGGATTGAAAGTCCTAACAACATGCTTAATTTTGATGGCAATAAAATTTCCCCAGGCATCGTAATTACAATATGACAAAATATGTAAAAACAGTCCTATTTGCAACTTTAAATGAAAATTTCTCAGAATTGTGACATGATGGAATAGTATGAAAACCGGATTCGTATTTAATGTCCAAAAAACTACGGGAAATGTTTTGTCAAACAGTAGGAATAGTCAACTGTACTATTAATAATAATCACTACTTGAAAATTTTCAGTTTTTTTTTAACATATTTTTTAGTTATTATTACCATATAAATAGTAAGAGAATTTAAGAAAAATAATTATTCACTATAATTTACTAAATAAAATAAATCATAAAAATGTTTATTTCATTTACCATTTATATCTATTTTACTATAAGGGAGACCGGGGCTAAATGGGCACCTTTTTTTCAATTGCAACTGTCAATAACAAAATAAACGATTTTAATCAAATGATTATTAGCGTTTTATAGAGTGATTATAAGACTACAAGATGGCAATAAAATATTTTGGTGTTTGCAACTTCATTTCATCCATATACACAAAAAATGATGTGATTCGGAAAATGAATCTCAAAAATTACTTTTGACTATCGAAAACACGTTTGACTACCTAAACATAACAACGCGGCACCTAAACTAACCAAACTTCGTTCGTAAAGAAGACACACAAGATGCTATCTATAATATAAATTGGGAACTCATAAGATATATTTTTGCCACTCAAAATTCAAATGCCAGCTTAGCCCCGGTCTCCCTCTACTTATTAATATTTGAAATGATCATAATTTATAATACAATTTTTTTCATGTTCGAAAGAATATACACATAATTATTATTACTAACAAGTAACAATAGCATTAATAATCTAAAAATAGAGCTCCTAATGATATTTTAATGATATACAATTATAGTCACGAACACCAAACACTTTTCTTTTAGTCTATTTAAAAAATGAAAGATAATCAATTATAATTCTTCACTTTACAATCATTTCCGGTTGTCGAGCATACGGTATGGCTATCAACTGTTTATATCGTGAATCACGAGAGGAGAAAATTATTCGACAGCCGTAGCTAATCGTAATCACTTAATTACGTTACGATGCTTTGTTCAAGCGTTTGCTTCGAGTACACGAACGCGGGATCGCAGCGTTGACCGCGATCGATTATCTCGATTTGGTTGTGGTTGCGTGATTAGAATACCGATTAACCGTGATTAGACGTGACCGTGGACATTCCTGCCTCACGCAAATGCCTGTTGGTTACAATGGTGTCGAACAACAGTGTTATCTATATGGCGGGACCACGTACGTACATACGTGCGTGCGTGCGTGCATGCGTGCGTGCGTGCGTGCGTGCGTTGGACCGTAAACCCGATTATGCGCTTACCTAAACCGATATACCGCAAACGAAAATTTCTGGAGATATATCCAGGAAGGACGATTTTTATCAAATGTTCTCTCTCGTTTTTATTTTATATCAACTTAATATTATGAAATATTAATAAAAATAAATAAAAGGATATAAAATATATCATTATAAATAACTATAGAAAACAGATAAATCGTCAATATTTAAAATTAGACAACCTAATAGTGTTTTTTTTTTTTTGCAGAAATGTAGCTTGAAAATAAATTTAATTTTTTTCAGTCATCCAAATTACGACACATAATAATTGTTTTATTAATAGTTCGTAAAAGAGATCATGTAACTAATTTTTCAACTTTGAGGGAACTAAAAAGGATTTTATATATAATCTACGATTCGCAATGAACAGAGTTATAGAGAACAATGAGAAGCCATTACAATTGTTCATCCTTTAATATTCAGATGCCTTCATTTAGCAACTAAATCCTAACACAGAATCTCATCCAGAACGGACTCGTCGAGTGTACGATTTTCTTGGGAATTGCTAATGGAAGAAGCGTGCGCGCGAAGTGGCGGGAAGACAGAAGGATTGAGTAACGGATCGACGAACGAGGTGAAAGAGAGGCTGTAGAGAGTAGGAGGAGGGAAAAGAAGAGAAAGAGAGAGAGAGAGAGAGAGAGAAAGAACGGAGAGACTAAGGGGATCGAGTATTAATAGAGACTCGGGCGACTGGAAGCCGGAACTGAGCAACGCGTACCTCCTCCTCCTTCTCCTCCACCGAGAGAAAGAGAGAGGTCGCCTTATTTATAAACGGCGAGATAAAGTGCGGCTGCGACGACGTGAGAGGAAGCCGCTCTCGCACTCATACTCGGCGGCCCGCGGCTCCCACGCTTCCACGGATGCATTACGTGCGCGCACCTCGAGCGACTGCACCCCTGACGTAATGCCAACGGTGCATTTGTTTAAAAAAAACCCACGAATGCGTTATTATTTAAGCCAACTTTCTCCGCGCCCGCGACGTTTACGCGCGGCTCGCTCTCGGTGGCGAGACTTATGTCTAACAAACTGATGCAAGTATCCCTTTTTTCAATCTGGGATATTAGAAGTCTAAATAGGAAACAACGCAACTCGGTCGAGAGTTTTTTGTAGAAAAAAATACAAAATTTTTTCTACCAAATAAACAAAATGTAATACAGTAAAATATGTAGTCTTTAGCTTTAGTTTATACAAATTATAGAATTTATAAAAATATGAAATCTACTTTTCAAAAATGTGTGTATTAAAATAATTAAATAAAGTTCAAAATATTATTTCACATATTTTTGTATAAAAATATTAATTGCGTGTAATATTTCTTTTATATATTTTCAAATATATATTTAATTATTTTCTGTTAAAAAAAATAATTCTTTATTAATAATTTGCAAATTTCTTCGTCTATAACGTATAGTTGACAAGAGAACACTAAATTGCATTTAACGACCATATCAGAAAGTTATTTGAGTGTTACGGTTAATTGCTAAAATACTTAAAATGAAAATTAGGAAATTAGAAGCAACGATGAGCTTTCTTATTTGCATTTTAAGAAGAAATCTCTAGAAGAAAATACCAGTAACACCGCAATATCTCAGAGATCTCAAAGCGAAGCGCGCTTGCATCCTTTCAATCGCGATATTGAGAGAGACGGAATTGTTTGATGTGCCGTTAAGGTTTCGAAACAATGCATTCCTGAGTTTCGTAGAACGGAATTATTAATTGCGGCGCGTTAATTTCTTGAGTCCCGACCTCCCCGCCCAATCGAGGTCTTATGTCATTAGCGTGTCATACTTTTCACTATGGACTCGCACTTTCATACCGGCAGTAATAGCGATTGAGACGCAGATAAGCACGCGTGTGCATAACGGGCTCGCGGTGTTCTCAAGGCTGAAGAAAAACGCGCTGTCTATGCATGTACACACAGTGAGAAACGCAATTTATAGATAATGCACAATACAGTAACGTACCGTTACAACCGGTACTCGGCCTCGCGACGTTACTCCACACTAATGCCTCTCGCGCGCTTTTCGCCTATTAACAGGGTTGTGATAAGAAGTTTTTTTTTTTAAAGAACAAAACATGGTGTTTTTTTCTCGAACACGTTGAAGGTTTTCAATGCTTCATATATGCTTTAAACAGTATTATAAAAAAACATGTTTTAAACATGTTAAAAACATCGATTGAGCATGTTTTAAACAGTTTAAAGATTTTTATCAATCCTGCCTATTAATCGATACTTGCCAATATCTTTTTGAAAATGTAGAGTGTCTCACAATACTAGCATACGAAATTTTAACAAGTGCACTGTTAAATCTATAGTGTCAAATTTAACTTAACGTGAGTCCCCAATGCTCCTACTCAATCATATCGTTATTTTATACTAAAACAATGGTTATATTTGACACTATACAGTGTCAATTTGATACTATATAGTGTCAATTTGATACTATATAGTGTCAAATTGACACGATATAGAGTTAAATTTAACTATCGTTTTGGTAAAAAATAATGATATATTTGGTAGGAGCAGTGGCGACTCATATTAGGTTAAATTTGACACTGTAGATTTAACAGTGTGTATTTTGGAGTTTACTTATCCGAAATTAATAGATATTAAATTATATTTAACATATAATAATCAAATGTTTCGGCAGAAAATTTCCTCGACGCAGTTCAAATGATGTAATGAAAACTAACACGCGTAGTTAGAAAAGAAATCATATGGATTAACGGGTTAATTTCGTGAGAGGAGCAAGCAAAATAATAAATGATAAAACACTCACCCTACTAGTTGCTCTCTCTACCATCTCGTCGTCCCTCTCTAACTGTACCTCCTCCTTTTTTCAGGTTCCTTGTTGTTTCACTCACAACACTCGCGTAAAAATGCAAAAACGGAAATAAGATCGCGCGACACTTTGCACGGCACTCCCGAAATACGCGAATATTAATAACATAAATATTAATAAGAAATACGATCACGATATATTACATGTTGAAACGTTCGAACAGGCAGGTTTCGTGTGGTACTCCACGTTTTTGATCCTGTAATGAGCGAAATACACACTTTGAAATTGTTATGCTTTTAAGTTGCGAGCTATCTTAAAATTGGTGTTAAATGAAATAATCCAGACACCCTCCCCCCCACGCATGTACAAAAACGAGACGTAAGACTTAAAGATATCTAAAAGACATCTTTAGCTCTTCTGTTAATGTATAATTTTTCACCTTTTCACTATTTTGCAAGGTTGATTTCGTTAAAAATTTAAAAATGAAAATATAACAAAGCCTGTGCAAAACTGTTTTTTGTTGTTCGAAGGGTGAGGCGTCATAACGAAATTCATACAAAAATATCAAAGTATTTACTGTTTAAAACTCGATATAGGTACTCTGATACCTACACTGAAAGAAAAGATTGGCAGCTGCAACAAATTAGATGGTAAAATATGGCACAGCATTTTTAATTGGCTGCAGCAGCCAATTTTTGGTTGCATCCATAATGTCAATGCAGAATTTCAATAGGCTAACAAAATCAAAAGTTGCCTGCTGCAATCAATTAAAAATGCTACGTCATATTTAATCAATTGTTTCTTTCAGTGTGCATTAACAGAAGAGTTAAGACGTCTTATATCTCGATTTTGGATTTTTTGTTGTCTGAAAAGTATCCGCGATTAAACAACGATTTATAATACTCTTTTTTTATCGTTTCGATTTCTACTTCAATGGACAGATCAATGAACAGATTACATCTGCTTGGATACGTCGTCTCGGTACATTAACGAGTCATTAATTTCTAGTAGATAATTAATTGCGCGAATACAGATAATAACTAATCATTCACAGAAAGTCACCGCCTTTTCTCTTGATACTTGCCATGATGGAATCTCGAGGGATAAAATCCAATGATACGTGAGATGCGTACCGACCGATTCGCGTCTCGTTGTGTAAATGATAACGAAATAGTTTTGCGTAAACAGCGCAACCCAAAACGCGCTAACTGATTTTACAAAATATACATTAGGTGTTTTCCATTTTTGACACAAATCGACACAAGTGTCGTTCTACCTTTATTAGTCACCGAAATGTTAAGAAAGATAAAATGATATTTATGTCGACTTGTGTCAGAAAATGAAAAGCACCTATCGTATTATGAAGTAAATATGTGTCAAATATTCTGTTTCGTGTCTCACAATTCGATTTTAATAAACAGAGGGTGTATAAAATAATCATAGCTTTCCGTTACTTAAATCAGTCACAAGATATTGTACGAAGCAGCGTATTATCTCGCGTTATCTCGATGAAAGTAATAGATAAATCGCGCTTAAATCTACAAGTAATTCTAACAATGAATACAATGAGAAATACGATCCTAATATACAATAATCATCAAAGAGATATCTCGCAAATATCACGAAACGGTCTTTAATTCTATCCTTTAATTCCATCCCCTAATTCTAGCTTCAAGGGAATAAATTCCGCGAAATATCTAACTTCGAAAAGTCCTATAAACTTGAGACATCTATATATAAAACTGTAATTACGAGATTTTCAATTAATCGCGCGGACAGATTTCTAATCAATTGTGAAGAATGAGCGCGTTTCGAGAAATAATACGAACACGAGCCGTTACTACCTGCCTGCTCGAGCGTCCGAACGCGAATGGTAACACGGCGACCTTGTGTACGCAACAGCGCGCCGTAGTACACAATACAATTACGGAGACCGTTGGCCAACCGACTTGCCGTCGTTGATATATTTTAATAGCTGACACAAAAAAATTTAATTTTATCAAATACTCTGTTTCTCTTACGCTCTAAATTAATTTCGACGAACACGTTTTATCTCCCATTAAATCTAACACTGATTTAAAGAATACATTTCTTTTCAATTTTATAACGTATTGCACGAACATCGTCACTCGGTTCCAGTTGCAAGAATTCGCTTGTAATGAGTGTTGATAACGCTACATATCTTTTAACGATTTGGTTTTTTACATTGTACGGAATTATAGACGTGTTCAGTTTGCTGAGTCACGTTTTAATTGTAATGTTATGGATTTACTTTCCTTTAATTATTGTCTGCAAATTATTGCCATTTTGATATCGTATGACTTTTTGACGACTGTTCTATCATCATGACTCATTGGCTGTTTGCCGCCTTACATTCTATAAGAATTGCAAGCAAATATACATATTTGTAAGAACGAATTAATATCTATATATATATATACTTTTTTAATATTTTGTAAGTTTAGTTACAGAATTTTAACAGCCATTTTAATAATAACATTTTGTACTCCATCTAATAATTTAATTACCTCTTAACGTTGCCTTGAGAATGAGGTTAAAATGTTTGTTGAAGTTTTATTATAAATATTTCTTGTTCAATTATTGAGCATTAATTAAATAACTTGCTTGGCTTCGTAGCCCCTTCTTTTCTTAATCGTTAATTTGAAATTATTTATTAAGCCTGAATCTAATGACTTTATGTTACAATTTATTTTATCTCGCTCGAGAAAGTATTTATGTAATGTAATTGATTATTATTACTTCCTGCCAAATTTTTACGTTACGAGAGGAACGAAGTATGACTTTGACAAATCAAGAATTTCTCCGGCGTGCGTGATTTTAGTGAGTCAGAAAAAGTAAATCGAGCAATTTTATTCCAAAATATAAAAATCTACGAAAGAGGAAAATAATTATTATATAGTAATTTTTATTTTCTCATTACATAAAAAGGAAGACATAGGTATATTATTCAAGAAACGTTATTCATAATATTATACACGTTATCTCGATGTTGCGTTTATAGACACGTTTAAATCATAGACACTGTTCCGGCTAGTAGTGTATCGATAAGATCTGCAACGGATTTACAAAGAGAGATCCATTTACCAAGGATGTAATATCAAACAATTTCCGAAACAGTATAACGGTATTTAATCGTAGCATATAGAAAGGAAACGGCAGCGGAACTTCCGCGAGCGTTTACAATTAGAAAACGATTGATGCCGGAACGAGAATAGAGACAGTTTCGCGCGCAAAAAAATGCGTGTCCGATAACCGTAACAACGCATTAAAAATCGAAGACCTCCGCTTGTCTTGCCAATCGTTGCACAACATGATTAATTAGATATATGTGCAGAATATGACAGGATACTGCCGTGAATTTCTGAGTGAAATCGAACAAGCACTCTAACGAATAGCCGAATAAAACCGTGATAAAAATTGTTTCGCGAATTTTAGATACGGCGTTATACAAAACAACAGAGTTATTCGTGATTTCTTTCCAACGAATGCGTTGGGAAGAAAAAAATTGAGAAGCGAAAAAAAGCAAAGAAAGTGTCTCATGGATTGACAAGAGAACAATCTATATTGCTAAAGTGATATAAAAAAACGTTATCAATTGAAGGATCACATATGAAATATAAGTATTCTAGATGATCAAATCTTGGATACAGAATCCTATATCGATTTTGAACCCAACTTGAGCCGGAGCATTATAAACAACTGTACAACAGGAAAGTTGCTTGGGACTATGTAACAAATTGAACATTACTGCAAACTTATTGCGCTACAAATATTTTATTGAAAGCGATACTCACAAAGGAATGATCTATACTGCAAAAGTGATATGAAATGATTAACGTTGCCAGTTGAAAGATCACATTTAACATAGATATTGACATATTCTAAATTTTAGGTCCTATTCCGTATCCGATTTAAATCAGAACATACGTTGGCCATTAACATAAATGCCGAAATATTTTGAAAACAATGTTATCGAGATATTGGTCGATAACATCTTAAGTATTAAAATATCTCGAAAACAATGTACAGTGAGAACAAAAAATATTCGTATAAGATATATATAGTTAGAGCAAAAAGTATTCGTATAAGGAAATTTGTTATAAAAAAAAGTCTTATTTGTTGAAAATAAACATTAATTAGCAATTTTATACAATGAATATATTCTGTTCTAACATAAACAAACGAGCTCCGCATGTATTCCTGATTTTAGAAGCTAAATTTCTCGACTGTACGAATACCTTTGGAGCATCCAAACAATACAATTTTTTATTTTCGTTTATTTTTTAGATGATATATTTTCTATAATACACATCTTTTTGGTATATATAATTTTAAGAAACATATAGTCTATTTTATTCTTTATGAATAAATTGTTAATTACCCAACAAGAAATGATCGTCAATTAAACGTTGAATCAATGTCAAATTGGTGTTGAAATTGTCGTATCTATATCGATTCGACATCAATTCGATGACTCATTTCTCGCTCTAGATAATATTTATTTTTTATTTTTTTAAAATACAATTTTTTGAAAAAACATTTTGTCTGTACGAATACTTTTTGCACTCACTGTATGTACATATGCATATATATCATATTTGTAGTCATTCGAACTGCGGGCTGAATTGGTTTTAGGCACAGAGAGAAAAATGTTTGGTATTTGTAAGTTGTTTTTGAGATATCTTGATATCTTAATACCTAAACAAACGTTTGAAATATGTATTCTGGATAATAAAATCTTAACATTCTATAGATTCCGTATCCGATTTGAGCCGGAACATTTTAACTTATCAAAGATATCTCGAAAACAATACATTTAAAAAAATGGTACATTTTTAAATATCTTCTTGAGGCTTCCACGGGTGCTTTCTGTATGAAGGTTATCCGTTTCGCGGGTTTTCTTCGTGTCCGTATCCGTTCTTGGAATGTCACTGTTTCGTGAACCTTGCAGTCCACTTTATCAGGGTGAAATAACTTGAACCATTTTTATGGTAATTTCAAAGTGAGGATATCAGTCAGGCTGTTTTTCGCCTTGATAAAGTGGACATTGTTTTCGAAATATTTTGGTAACTTATGTTAATGGCCAACATATTCTGATTTAAATCGGGTACGGAATAGGATCCTAAAATCTAAAATACCTATGTCAAATGTGATCTTTGAACTGACAACGTTAGTCTTTTGATATCACTTGCAATATAAATTATTCTTTTGTAAATATATAGCTCTTGATAAAATACTTGTAGCGCAATAATCCGAGTAGAAATTCGATCAGACATGCCTGATGCGCCTGATAAGAATTGCCTGGTATAACCTCAATCAGCCTGAATAAGGGCCTGAATAGGCTCTGTGATAAGGACCTGATTTTTATGTTCTTCTCTATCAAGTTATTATCGGAATATTGCGTTCGTATGATCCCTATCCCTTACCTCGGATCTACAATAAGGTTTTAAGCCTTAAATAAAATAAGAAATCGACGAATCATAATCGGAATCTATTAGGATTAGGGATAACCTGCTTTCTCTCTCTCTCTCTCTAGGGGCAGTTTCGAATTTAGATAGAGGCCCACGAGGCCTGGACTTAGGGACGCCGTCCTTCTAGGGACCAACATTAAAAGGCCTTTTCTTTTTCCATACCAAGTTCTAAACTGATACACTGATACAGTACACTGGTGCAGTAAATTACAGTGAGACAGGTATAGTTTGTTTCACTCTAACGTATTGCACTAGTTCAAAACTAGTACAGAATTCTTCGAAAAAGAACAAACGGAAAGTTAATTTTATATTTGTGCAGGATTGTCAGTTGTGACGCATTTTTGCCAATATGGCATCTTGAAGTAGTGCTTTGGCACAAAAATAAAATGTTGATGTTTTGATGAAAAAGTGATATCTTTCGATACCTTTTTTTTATTGTTCGTCTGAAAGAGGCGCCAAGAAGTACAGGGCCTAGGATGAAAAAATGTGTAAATCCGCCACTGCTAGGGGGCCTTAATCGCACCCTGATTCAATTTCTGCTCGAGAAGTTTTCAGTAACGTCCATTTTGTTACACAGTTCCATTGCAAATTCCCGTTGTACGGTTGTTTATGACTAGTAGATGTTAAAATCCTTATGAACCACCGACGAACCGGAACAAACGCGCAGTAAACGACGCTGGTTGGCGCGCGTTAATAGTCTTCTTTTATTCGTGACGATGTTACAACGCCGATTAACTGTCTACACGCGGATTGCCTGCACACCGGTATGCACCGCACGACGCGCATACACCAACCGATATTTACGTGAGCGAATGCGTGTGCATGTGGCTGCACAAACGCACGTGGTCAAGAGAGAAAGAGAGAAACGTCTAACGAGCGCGACCAACGCCGACGATAAATCAACGTTGCGTAATCGAGAAGTTGATTTATATCGCACCCGACGTATGCCGTTGACCCGTAGCTTGTTTTTTTTTTCTCTGTTTCCTCCCTTTTTCGCACGTTTTCAATTCCTTTTTTTTGCGATTCGAGTTTCTCATTCGCCATCCTTATAAGATTTTCTGAAACAGATCATCGCGGGAAATATACGACTTGGGCTGAATGGTTGCGCAACCGAGTGCCTTTTCACGCTCTTTATCCTACACGTTGATATCTCAACGGTAGTTGACATATCCTTGCTCGATAGGTATTTCATATATGTATGTATGGATTGCGTAGGACTTTCGCAAGGCTTGCGGTATGTTTCAAGAGCGTACTTCGTTATGGCCGCGTTTGCGTAATATTTTATATTAAACTGCATGTTGTCATTCATGCTTATAATTTTTTATAATTTTAAATAAATTTGATAGACATAATCCGTGGACGATTCTTGATTCACCTTCTCTTACGCAGAAAATGCATGTTTAAATTATAAGTAACTGACTTTTGATGATTGTAGTCAACTCGACAGCTCGAGTTTGGGTTTCGTTCCTAAATGAAGCGAACTCGTTGCATCGCTTTCTGTATTCATGTTGTTAGCACTGATTTCCCTCATTGATTACCTCATCACGTTCGGCTTTTCCAGCAGACACGATATCTCGGAAATATATCAATACACGCCTAGCTGCCCACGTGCCACCTTCGACACACGCCAGAGAAAACACTATCAATAATGCTCACTCGGGTGTGACACCGGTTGCTGAGTTGCAAACGCGAGAAGAGATTGATTTTATTTTCAAAGAAAAAAATTCACCCCTTTCTTTCACGAAATAATTTTCAAACATATTTTTATTACAACACGTATATTACATTATTTATTTTATTACACGTACTGCACCTTGCAATTCGAATCAATTCATTTTTTAAAAGACTGATTTTTTTTTATCACGGAACTTTTTATCTTACAACCCAAAAATTATTCATTTGATTAAAAGAGAAATCTATTATTGTTCGATGTAAGCAAATTTTTACGCAATGGAATTTCCGAGGAGTCATTCGATATTGTTTCGGATCGACGAAAGTAGTGCCTTATTCGAACCGATCAAGCAAGAATTCATATCACAGATTCAGGGCGATTGCTAATGTAACGTTTGTTAGTTTACTAGGATATAGTGGGCGAAAACGAGCAGAATTTTAAGCAGAATGCGAATATCCATTCTAGTCATTCCAGTACCGCTGTTATTCCTGCGCCGCTTAAATATTAGCTAGTCTATTGTGTCCGTGCAGCAACATACGAGTGTATTAAAATTAGTTTCTACGTTCGAATATCATTAACGGTAGCGGTAATAATTCTATCGATAATCGCATTTGAAGTATGCATTATAATCTAATTTGACTTAAGTGCATTCAATAATGATAACTGATCATATATCAGATAAATGCTTTTGAAACTTTCATGTTTTCTTAAAAGATACCAGAAGATTTGCAGATTATCGCTGTATCTTTATTTATTGCTAATGTCAACGTTTTATGAATTGCAAGGTTCAGATAAATTAAAATGCCTGATTCTTCTGCCTTCGAGCTATTAGTATTAACGATCAAATGCAGCATTTTTATTTCATTTTCTTTGTTGTTCCATTTTGCGTTGTTGTACCACTTCGTTAAAATGTTGTGCATCATATGGTAGTTAGTGATAAAAAAATAATTGTGCTATAAATGAAAATAATTATAAGTGTCAGCTGTATAGACACAATAGATATATGTAGACTACGTAACTGATCTTAGCATCTGTGCTTCGTAAAAAAGAATTGAATATATTAGTTCTTTCCACCTCTATCAGCATAGAAATGTGCGATTCATATTGAAGATCGATCGCAGCAACCTAGATCGATTCACCAGAAAGATCGCATTAAAAAGATCGATCTCTTGAAGATCGACCCAGAAAAATCTATTTATGCAGTAAAATCAGAGTTGGCAAAAAATATTTTTTTTTAGAACGTTGTATTTTTTAATGTTTTAAATATGTCTTAAACAGTATTAAAAGAACATGTTTAAAACATTAACTAAATATGTTTTAAAGATGTTTTAAACATGTTTTAAAACATGTTTTTTATCCTGAGTAAAATGTTTTATTTAGAGGAGGGACTTTATAACTACTATTGTTATTAAGAGCTGTGGCAAACAGAAAAACTGAAACAGTAAAATGTAAACAGTAAAGAAATCAACATGTTGATTTTGCTACTGCTTACCTTAAGGTTTTTACTGTGATTGGCCAATTTGCTTACTTCTTACGTTTTACTGTGTAATCATGCATTTGAATTGTGTTTTCAAACGCATCTCTATCGAGAAAAATCGGAGATCGATTAAAAAACCCGATCCTTTTTTGTTTAAAAGATTGATTTTCTCAAAGATTGAATCGAAATCAAATATTCCTAATCAGCATCTCTTTTCAACTCGATATTTTAGAGAGAGAGAGAGAGAGAGAGAGAGAGAGAGAGAGAGAGAGAGAGAGAGAACAATGATTCAAGCTTCTCACTCTTTTAAAAAGAATCTTTTTAAACCGATGACAACTTTATAAGAATATGTAATCTATTTTTATTATATTTATGATATCATAGTAAAAAAAATAAATAAATTTTACGTATTATGATTTCATCCTCTCTTATCAAAGATGAGAAGAAATCGAAGATGATATTGAAATTGAGACGCTACCCACTGTAATAGAAATAAGAAAGAATATATACTCGCTTTATTATATTGAATAAATTTCCAGATATTATATTTTTTAATATATCGAATATTAAATTTTTTGTTTAATCGAATAATATACCAACTTACCATTTCAACTGCATCTTTCAAAATTTTACGTCCTTTGTGCATGAGCTTCTCGACTAATAATTTCTACCGAACCGAACCAACGCAAGATTAAATTTTGAACGAAATTCTATCCGAAACACATACCCTCCTTCGTCGCTGCTCCCTTTCTCCGGACAGGATTTTCTCTCTCAACATAACGATATAAGGCGCGCATAAGGTGAAGGTATCGATTGCGCAACGTCGATATTATGCAACCGAATCGGCTTCCTGCTGTTATCTAACCGCACAGAGTACAGGAACTCTGCGAAGACTGGGACGCGATGATGACGTAGTTGTCCAAAGTTTTCTTCTTCCGCGATTGACGGTGACCGCTCGTTGACTTTACGTCACCATTTCTGTGATACCATAAATGGATTTTTACAAGGAGACGTAACACGTAATGCGACGAAAAACCCTAATTATCACGTAATAAATAAATAACTTATATGTAAAGTCGATTGTGGGAGAAAGTATACTCATTTAAAAAATTATTAGACATATTTACGATGAACTGATGGCTAATCTTGTCATAAATTCTTTGTAAAATATAGCCACCCTTAAATAAATATCTCTCAGAGATCAAATAAATATCTCTCAGATCTTTTGATAAAATGATCACATAGTATCTGATTTTGAATAATTTCTATTGTAAATTATATTAAAGTAATTTCTACATAATTAAAAGGAATTTCATGATAAAAGTAAAACATGGCAACGTAATCAAAGTAACTAAAAAGAAGTCTTTTGTTATCTATTTTCATCGATGAAGTTTAACCCACATAAAATTGTCGATTTTATTATTAAATGATTTTGTGATTATTAATCATACAGTAATTATAAGTATAACTGCCTTGGCTTCAAGTTTTTTTAATCAAAACATTCGGTTTACTTCCGGAACATTCTGTACGAAATGTCTAATTTGGATTGCAAATACCATATATAATATCTGCGCAACGACAATGTAACGATACCGAACTGTCGTTAAAGGTTATCCAGATTCGGGGGGTACAGATCCCTAAAAAATGTGGAAATTACATAGGGACACAGTTCCGGTGGAAAATACGGAGCATCCGGCCTACAGCCGAGAATGGTCACCATGCGATTTTCATATCTTTGGAGACCTAAAGAAGAATCTGGGGAAAAAAAAAGGAAATTTCCGCCGGACACAATGCAGGAGATTGTTTGCGAGAATACGATCCCAGCCCAAGTTTTATGAATAGGGCGTCTATCATCTGGTTTCACTATGGAACAAGTGCCTTGCCAACCATAATGATTGTTAACATGTTAGTCGATTTCAAGGTCCGAATTTTTCATCCGCTACGTTTTATTTGATTGACCTAATATTAATCACTTTACTGTCTCACTCATTTTAAGATGTTTTTGACAGAAACAATTTTTCTCAAATATACAGTTCGGAATAAAGATATACAGTTTGGAATAAACTCATTGCACTAAATATTCCTAAATACTGCTAGAAGTATTTATGATTATTTACTAATCAAATTGATCACTTACTAATATAAAAAAATATAAATATATTATTTTCAAAAATATTCTATTGTATAAGATTAATTTTTTTCTATATTAAATTATGTTTCATAAAACATAAATTGTAATTATAGTTCCATAATTGTTTTAGAATTTTTAATTAATATACACATTGCTCTTAATTTGTATTACTACTTAATTTAGGAATATACAATAATTGCTAATACATCTCAAATTAAGGATAATTAAGGAAATATATCAATTAAACCAGATTTTTATAAAATATAGCTTAAATATAGAAAAAAATTAATTTTATATAGTAAAATATTTTTAAAAAGTTATATACTGGATTATTATATTCATATCTTTATTTAATACGGTCGATGTAATAGCTTATAATAATATTCCAATTTAACGCTAAACATATCTGCCTGATATTCACCTCACGTTGACGTTGTACGCGATCTCGCATCAAGATCATAAAATTCAGAATCGGAAAACCGTGTTTAGCGCTAAATGCAACACTAATAAAGGTGAGAATATGTGCTAAAGATATTCGTACCGTGCAATTAGCGGTAAACGTGACTGTCTGATCTTTAGTTCAATTTGTCTAATATGAGCATGACACGCGACTAGCATGAAATGAGAGTCGGGCAGGCATATTTAGCGGTAAATGTACACCGAGAATACGAGGCATTGTCTTACGAGAGTATGTATCACGTGGTGGATTAATAAATCGTGCACCGTACGCGACGGTATCAAGGCAATATCGATTCCTACTCAATCGAAAGGTCTGCTACCGTGGAATGACACGCGGCATAAAGCTCAAATCACGCGGAACGACCTTTTGAACTTTCTTCTCGAAACAGTTGTTCGCCGTAAATTGACTTTGTTAGAAATTCGAAAATAATGATGCGGGACATCTGGCCCAAACATGGCTCAGTTTTCAGTATGTGGCCCACATTTGTTGCAATATTCTGTCCACCGTCAATATATTAGATAAAACCATTTGTACTGTGATCTTTTTCTTTTTTCTGTTTTTTTCAGAGATATAAAAACCATACAATTTTAAGTATTTTTACCGAAGTTGGAAAAAAAAGGATATCTTATAGATAAGTCTGTCAATAAGTCATTTTTTTATTTAGTAAATACTTATTTGTCGTAAGTAAATGTTAAGTTAAAGCTATTCAAACAAATATTTATCAAAATTTACTATATTTTTTCTCAATGTGAATTATCGAGCGTTATCACGGTCGCCACCTGTCGATCAGTGATCAACTAGAGATCAACTATCAAGAAATAGTACTAAAAAATTGCCGATATTGAAACTTTATCGTAATCTGTTTTCTAAAAATAAATCATCACATCTGACGGTTGTCAGGTCCCGAGCACTGTCCAACTTGAAGGAGCCCGTGCGTTGGAGATTCGTTATTTCGATCGGATGCCGGCTAATTGCTATCCAAAAAAATTGCTTTCCAAATAGAAACAAACAGCATTTCATTCATATATTACAACGTACATTACACTGTTGCACACTTTCTTTTTATTATTACCAACATAGTGTAAACACAATCAGACATTTTCTTATATTATTGCAACACAAAGTGCAAATATAATCACAGACTTTCTTATTATTAAAACAAATATTCTTTTACCATATTTCTTTCTGCATAATTTAATATTGCACTATACAGCGCATTATGCAAAAAAAAAAAAACAAAAGAACAATACAACGCTACAACATTTTTAACACAGGCGCAAGTAAGTTGTGCGGGTCCACTAGATAGTGAAACTATGTACAATAGATAGTGAATCATTATATAAATATCTCGCGCGAGCAAAAATCCGGAGATTGGTCTAAATCTAGAATCTCTAGAAACTGAAAATTTGGCAACCGTGAATCTGATCTTCAGATGACTCAAATCGAAAAACTTAAAAAAAATGAATGCTTGCACTTAAAATTTCAAAGAAGATAATCAAACTTTATGAGCGATTAGCTGGAGATTGTTTCCGTAAAAAACAGAAATTTAGTGATAAAGCCGGATTTTCAATCGAAGACCCAAGAAGTGGCTAACTGCGATTGTAATCTTTGAGCTCGATATCTATATATTACACCGTCGTGTCTCAAGGCTACTTATAGGAGGGCAATAAGTAGGTATGTGATTTATGTGTATCTCGGCAACGTTCGTTGCGTTGTATGTGTTCGCACATGTCACAACTTACCGCGGATTGCATCAGCGACGCTTTCGAGCGCTGTGATACGGTAGCCCATTGTTGCGTATCTATCGCGTATTATCGTATGGCACGCACGATCCGTTTCCACTTACGATCACCCCGTTACTTTCGTCGTGCCTCGCCCATACCTCTTCGGTCAATTCGCCGCTCGATCGGCCACAACGATGGGAAAAGTACACACGCTTGTTACACTGTTGTTCCCGATGTAACAATAAGTACAGGAAAGTTTAAGTACGCAGGATTATTATACGTATTAAGAAGCTTAACGCACATCGAATGTTGGTACACAAACTCCAGTTTCCCAGTTTCTAATTCTCTCTCTCTAAGCTTTTAATTCGTAACTCGCAACTTTCAACATCAAATTACTTGGTAAAAATTTGCTAAAAATGTTATCACAAAGTAGATGTGCGACAAAATTAGCAATTCTCTCGAATAAGCTCTTTTATCCTCATTAATTAAAAAAACAACCGGCAGAAATTTTGATCTGTTATAAATTATTGTGATATATAAAATGCATTACACATGTAAATAGCCATAGTTTGTATCAAATACAGGTATCCCTCTATTACTTCGACTTACGGATTTTTGGGCTTACGATATATAATTAGCGCAAAAAATTAGAAAAAATCAAGTAAACTGAAGAAATTAATTACAAAAATTTTGTTAAATCAAGTGAACTATCGAAATTAAAGTTAATCTACATTGGTAGAAAAGGGCATTAATTTACTTTTTCACATAGCCTTGTATATAATTATTTATATTCAGGCTAGTAATGCAAATATTATTATTAAAAGAGAAAGAAAAGCATAATAGATTTATAGTAGAGGAGAAGGTGGTATTATGGCCAGTGTATATATTGTGGCTTTCCTTAATATCTCCGCTATTACATAGCGAATCCTAACAATTACTTATGGAATTATTAGTTTAGTAGCTCGCCGTTACACCATGACGCTAATATTACCAATTCTCAATAGCCAGCACTTATTATAATGCATTTTTACTTTCAAGTATTTCGAAACGTTTCTGAGGTACACTTTAGCATTTAATTACACCTACTTCCTCATTTTTCTTAAACTTGAGCATATTATCACATGAATATATGCATTTTTAAGTGTGTTATTTGCTATTTAACATTTTATTTGACTATGTATATTTTGAGTTATGCAAATTTAAACAATACTATGGCATTTTGCTAATGTGGCCTTCTATGGATATTGATTACTCACAACCTCTTTTTTGAGGTTTTCATATCAAAATAATTATTTGATAATCGATTGTAGCTGTACTGTTAATCTATAGTTTATATTACGTGTACTATTTTTAGTACTGAGATTTTTAATACTGAGCAGCTTATATGCAGAAGTTATGTGAATGTATATACATTTATTTGCATACATTTTAAAATGTTTTACTTTTTTGTTAATTTTGTAATCAAATACTGTTTTCTAAACAAAATTAATATTTTAAGGCTATTTATGGAAGGCTACATTACAACCCATTTTTTTCTTAGAGTTATTATGCAATGTCGCTACATTTTTATTAATAATATCCTAAGTAATAAATATTTCGTAACTTTGAGTCCAGATCGATTCAACAACATTTTAATGAATGTAATTGTTAAGTTTTAAACTTAAATATTGATTATTAACGAAGTTATTGTGTAAAATATAACTGGAAAGCCATAATACTATCTTCTCCTGTATTAAATAATTATTATTCGATTTATACACAATCAATTTAATTTATGACCGAAGTCTCGGAATGTAATCTTATAGTAAGTAGCCTGGCTAATTACATGGGAAAAAATTTGGAATAGTTGACTCTTTAGCGACAAAGCTATACTAACTCGCAACAAACGGTTGCATTGAATCCAGCCGAATCCAGCGTGGAGCCGCCACGGCTCCTACTTGGCAATGACAAGGTTCGACTTTTCGCGAGTTCTTCTAACTCTTCTTCTCCATTTAATGAAGCACGCATGCTCCACAGGCGTGACAGATGACGATATATATCGCATCGTATTTCATTCGTATACGAATGAAAACCACATCACATCACTCTGCGCTGGAGCCTGGACTAAAGCTCTAGATATACTAAAGTAGCGCAAAGGTCCTCCATTTTCAACTTACTAACCATACCATATACCACAATAATACTAAGCGCTTATTGGATTACAGACCACTATGTCGAAAATGGCCAATAGGAAAGTTGTCGGCATTTCGGCTCAAATAAAAGGATTGCGCTACTTTGGTATATCTAGAGCTTTAGCAGAGACAGTTCCAGCGTGAGCGCTAGAGTCGGCATGAATCCGATTCGTGCAGCCAATTCTAGTTTAGAGTTCCTCCTCTCTCTTCGTTTGTTTCGTACGGGTTCGATCACTCATCGAATTCACTCGAATATTAGTATTGTCAAAGTCCCAAATTTTTTCCCGGATATCCGATATCCGGTATCCGATAATTTTACGATCCGGTGCATCTCTACTTGATACATTGCAAAAGTGATATCAAAAAACTAACGTTACCAATCGAAATATCACGTTTGAAATATAGGTATTCTAGATAGAGAGTTAAATCTTGAGATTATATGAATTCTATACCCAACTTGAGCCGGAACATGTTTGGCCATTTTAATTTACAAGGTTGGGACTGTCCCTCATCAATTTTAATGAGCTTTGAAGTTGTAAAACATAAAAAAATATTAGACCAATATTTTTTTTAGTGGTGTATCTCAAAGTTTAGGATGAAACAAACCATCGAAAATAATGGATCTCATCGTTTTCGGCAAATATCTTCGAAATTATGTCGTATATGAAAAAATGTTTTATATAAAAGTTTTATGGTATTTTATACTCTGTATATAATAGTGTGTTCACTTTTCGGAAAATCAAATTTTTTAACTTATTCCCCATCCACTCATGAAGGTTGCGCGATAATTATTGATATCAAATCTTTTATACAAATGATACATATCATTAGAGTTAAGTAAATAATAAAAATAGTACCACCTGGGTTCTACTTTTTAATGTGGTTATAATAAAATCAGTATCACTTGGGTTTTATATTACAGTATCTTTTTTTTCCCCAAGAACTATGTATTCTTTACCAATTAATTCATCTTATTATTTTATACATACATAAAAGTATTACGATGTAATTATTGTTAAACGATTAAACTGAAAGTTATAATAAATAAATATACGTTTGTATGTGTATATATTTTTTAATTAGATTATAATTATGTGATTTTAAATATGATTGTTCTCCAATTATTCTACACAGAAAAGAATTAAGTTGATGCTATATTAAAGTTACCTCGCGCTTTCGGCAATATGACAGCGTTATGTGATCCCATGGATTATTATAACAACATGACAGCAATAACACGAATTTTAATAATGACGATTTTAAAGTTACAGTACAAATTGGCAAGTTGCTACCCGAAGTTGTCATATCGAGAAGACATCAGTTTGTCGACAAATACGGACTCAATTGTTGTAATTCTGGTAACAGCACGTAATTATTTGCGAGCAATATGTCGGCAACAAGACAGACATGTTTCTATCTGGGTAGAATACCTGTTTGCACAAAGCCGTTTAATTATCGAAATAAGGGATTTACATCAGCCTGATTAGCTTTCTTTAATTCTATAACGCGATCAAAATTTTGATAATGACAACGGTCGGATACCTAAGAATGTTTCACAACTTGGGCCGCGGAACGGACTCCTCTACAGGTGAAGGTGCGACGAGGCATGGCGCGTCCCGGAAGTAGGTGCGTCCAACGTAGTTCCTCCTTTCGAGGCCAGGAGGTTCCTAATAGTCTTGCGATCACCATTGTCGTTACGCACTCGATATTAGCAATTGTGTTTCATTGTCTCATCATACTCACACGTCAGTAGACAAGTGTACAAAAGAAAACAAGAAAAAAGAGAGACAGAGAGACTATTTGTTATTTAAAATAAATGTACGAACGAGTGTCACATACAGTAGGTATATGAATATTTCCCTCATTCCTTAAAAAATTCGTAGTACCACGGAAATGTTACGTGAAATAGATTTTAAAATTTAAAAAATTGTATTTTTAAAGAAATGGTTATTAATTTAATGCAAAAGAAATAGTTGTTCGAAATTTTATTTGAACCCCAAATCTTTTCACTCAAATTTATTTGTCTCTAAATTTAGCAACAAAATAATTAATTAGATATCAAAATAAATGAATGTAGAAGTAGAAAAAGAAGAAAAGAAAAGAGAGAGTGTATCCGAGGACGGGCGAGGTGCGCGTAGAGGGAGAGGAGAAGTCGCGGTCGTAATCTGTGGGAGAGGACGAGGAGGCAGCCAGGCATGTCCGAAGGAAAGGAAGCTCCGCGGACCTCAGTTCCGCTCGTTCTCGTCTTCCTATCCGATTCTCTCTTTCTCTTTGTCTCTCTCTCTCTCTCTCTCTCTCTCTCTCTTTCTCCACTTCCAACGTAAGTGCTCGTACGACCGACTGATTTCGAGTCGAGTGTACCTACTACGGCTGCCTCATCGCCCGTTCGCCAAGGCGTGGGTGTGTGCGTATGCGTGTGCGTATTCACGCGCGTGTTGCACGCTCGTAGAAGCGACACACTCCGCTACCTCTCCTAGGCCACTTACCTTCTCCCTCTCAATCCTGTGGGACACGAGGACGACTCGTTTGAGAGATCGAGCACGTCCAATGTTACGCACGGAGACCCAGATCTATTTGACAATTTGAGTTAAATCTCGGAGGGAATTTTGAAAATTCAGGAGTCTTGATTGACTGACATCGATATAGGTAATGAGGATCAATAATTGGTGAGTCAATCTCTCTTGACATTTATGGACTAGCTATTTTATGATTCAATCATCAACGAAATGTTTTTCGTGTATACATGATAATAAAAATGTTTTTTTAATACAGCAACATGCATAAAAAATGAAAAATATCATCATAAATACAGAAGCTAGAATGTTTATAGGTAAAAACACTATCGTTAAAAACATGAAAGTTACCTTTATTTTTCCGTAATCACAAAAAAATAACTTAATGTGTGTTAATAAATTATATTATAAATATTTCAAGACTTTTTAAAAGAATATGTGCATAAATTAAATTTGAATTGAAGAATGGGACAAAAAAGAATTACTGTATTATATTATTTACAGTAAACAAGATTTGAGAAATGTGACATATACGTTGTCTTCGAAATGTAGACGATTTATTTACGCTTTGGTGCTCAATCGCGATCTTGTCCAAAGCGGGAAAATGTTAATTTGCATAAATGATCGAGGAATCTCCCTATATCCCGGAAAACGGGTGAATGCTACGTGACACTAATGCCGTCTTTCGCATGGTAATCGAGGAAGCGATAGTTTCCTGGAACGCGAGTCTTCTCTTTAATCGGTAATTCGATTCTCAGTAATACGACACACTTGTCCGAGATATTCAGCGCATGCATTTATATCGAAAGATAGTAATTGAATATTTTTGCCAACAACTATTTACGTTTAATCTCTGTTTATGAGCCATCAGTAATTTGAACCGTCTAAAGAATGCCAAACACTTGATGGCATCATGAAAGAGATCCATTTAAAATTTACTTGAATTATCAAAATTTTTTGCATTATAAGCTATCAAATATGAAATTTAAAAAACGTAAACATGTAATTAAAAATATTTAATATTTCTTTTACATGCGTTCTCTGAATTAGAAGAGGAGACTCGCAAGTGAGGACAAATAATCGAAATATTTCTAAAGTCACTGACAAAAATAATCCTTTAGATAATTACAATTAAATTATCACTCCTTCATCTTTCATGTCTGATCTCAGATCTAGCCATCCTCAAGACTTTCCCCATCTCTTCATCCTTTCCGCGTGGGCAGTTACGCGCAGTTTACTTATACGTACGTTTTCGCGTCTGTATAAGTTGTGCGAAGAAGAACGCACAAAAGAGACGCAGAGGGAGAAAGACAGAGTAAGAGAGAGAGAGAGAGAGAGAGAGAGAGAGAGAGAGAGAGAGAAGAGAGAGAGATCCCGGACGCCTGCATCACTGAAGAATGCCGTGTAATGATGCTGCACATCCGGGACGACGGCTGGAACACGCTTCCCCGCGCTCTCTGCCCACCTTCTCGCTGCCGTCGTCATCGTCGGCGTTCTCCACTCTCCATCCTTTCTACTTTGTGCATCCTCTCAGCTTCCGAGACGCTTCTGTGGTGTGGCGCAGCCCGTGTGGCCGAGAGAAGGTACGATGGCGTAATCACTGTCGAGAAGAGGCTGCTCTTCCTTCGATCGCGATGCAACGCTGATGGGTGAGAGGCCAAGAGAGAGGAAGAGACCGGATTCCAGTAAAGGTCTCATCATCGCTCTTCGACACACAATCGGCGCGATGCATGCGATGTCTGTCTCGATTACTCTAAGCACGTATCGCAAGCGAAGCCGAGTAAATAAAGAAGCATCGAACATAATCTAACAAGGGAAACAGTCTTCACCAATTTCAATAAAACCTGATAGAATTATGTAGTATATATTCTCTTGAATAATCATACCCACACATTAATTTGGATATAGTTAATCAATCATTTCCGAGATATTTCAATATAAAATTAGCGGTAGTTCATTAGAGTCTATTAGAACGTTTACTCGAGGATTTGTAACGTAGTGAATGTAGTAAGCCATTCTCTTAATTTATACCCGAGTTCGAACCTCAATAGCAATTAATTTTTTCTATAAATAAAATTATAATGTTTTATAAATAAAATTATGTTTTATAATAATAATAACTGTTAATATAAAAAATTAATTATATTTTTATTACAGATTACTACCTTTACAAATTTTAAGATAAAAATTTTGATACAAACAAATAAAACATAAATTTTTAAAGCATCATGAACTTGTGTATAAACTCTAATTGCTACTAAATTTAATATTGGAATATTTTGGTAACGATTGACCGTTTATATCCAAGTAAGGTATAATTATATTCAAAGGAATAATAATATAATAGGGGTATGATTATATTAAAGGGAACATTATAGTCTATAATTCTGCCAAGTTTTATTGAAATCGAGGATCGTTTCTGAGCTTTCCCTCATAAGAATGTTTTAGATTTTTGCATTTATTTTAATTGAAATTGATTTGGTGATCATTTTTTCTAATCATGATCTTATTTATAAAATCTTATTTAGAAAAAAAATTCATTACATAATCAGTTAAAAGTTAAAATGATGCAATCTTTAGATCTTTAAAATTCAAGATCTTTCAATAGATTATTTATTTTGTGCTAAAAGATGCGTTTAGTGGCATTCTTTAATACTCGATCATCGCCAATGAAGTGAACAAGGAAAATCCGAACCAAAACTGGTCGGTTCGAATACAAAACTTGAGGATTAATGTTTCCGATGTTTAAATCAGCATCAAACAAAATCGTATGTATCTGGAAAGTGATTCTGTCTAAAATATTTATTGTAGACTCCATCATTCGATAGTGTTGCATTATTGGTTTTATGATAATTTTATATTCTATGAAAAACATGTCTATCCACTTTTTCGTCCACTGAATGGAATATTACAAAAGATTTCCATATTTATACGCATGCTTATATCCGCAATCGATCTTGCTATATACTGCTTCTAAGAAGTTATTTTCTAGCTTCGTAAAATTTTATATATTCTTTAAATTAATGCAAAATTTTCGTAAAAGGCAATAATTCTCGTGCGTTTGTAAAAAGTAATTTGATAATTAATTTGACAAGAGAATTAACTGCTCTAAGTGCGCGATCTAGTCTAGTTACATTATTAACTGCTGTCTTCCATTCTTGTAATAATTACATTCGATATAAACGCTCGGAGGAAACATTCGTGATATATCATTTAGAATATAGTGACGTTTGAACGTGGGATGAAAAATGATGTGGAAGAAGGCATTAGAGAAAAAGTGTATCAGCGACCTCGCCGTTGTTGGGATTGCCTTCAACTTGCTACAGGGCGTAACAAAAGATGACGGGAAAGAGGAGGAACGAGGGTTCTGAGGGCGAGGCTTGCTTGGTCTGCCTCTTTTTCCTGTCGGCCCTACATATCTTCCACTTGTTGCCTAACTTCGTCTGGTTCTCGTCTTACGTGACAGGCTTTTGAAAATCGAATCGTCACGGTCGCCTGAGGAAATGTTTTCGTTCGTCCCATACCTACTATCCCCATAGGGAGCGTATAAATGTTCCCCATGTCGTAAGTGTTAAGAAGGAAAATTAGAGGGTCTGATAAAGACGAATTTTTTGCTATAAGATACATAAGTTAAAATCATAATTGATAATAAAAATGACAATTTCGAGTAAGTCACACTGAGAGAAATGAGTTTGTTATTAGAAGAAAAAATGATAAAAAATGTGATTTGCTAGGAAAACGGATCGATTAGTTATTATTGCGATTCATTTCTCATTATTCATCAATGTAACAAATAATATAATAAACGGTTTACATCACGATATAAATCACATTTTGCTAAATCATTATTTGTACATTTTGCAAATAATCAGTATTGCAGCAAAAGGTATAAATAATTTCGTTGGACCATCAAAATAATTATATAGGACGCTCAAATTGAATGCTAGAATGTCAAAACATTTTGCAGCATTGCTCATCATGCTTGATATTGTCACGTAATTATTTAGATAGTCCAATAAAATTATTTCCAAATCTGTATCTAGCTAAATACTTCAGCATTATTTTTTCCATGTGCTATTCTTATAATTAAACCTTCCTATAATTAATAACAAATGGTGCTTTGAATAAAATAACGATTCGCGCACCAAGGAGAATTGTTAAATCTTCAAATGGATACAATAGTTGCTTCGCAACGTTACATACATACAAATTTCTGCGGAATTGTGTGGTTGACACTAAAAGGCGATTGCGAGAAATGAACAGGAAATCAAGATTTAAGCAAACTCGATAAATTACTCACCACCGAGATAATTAGTCCTGCTACGTGACACCAGGAAGAAACGCGAACTTTGGTCGATGACGGTCGATCCAGTACCGTAGATTGGTTCGATTATGAAAGATGTTCCAGACTCCAGACCTATTAAAATATGAGTATTAATACGTTATATTTCGTATTATACAATAATTATAGCGAGATAAAAAATATTGGGGCAATTATGAGATTCCTATATGGTATTTGGTTAAACTAAGATTATATCGCTGTCTGATGCTAATTAATAACGCTATATCGCCGAAGCAAACCGGTATTACTGTTGCGCGAACAAAATAGCAGACAATGAATATTAATTCAAGTTTTGCATATCATGAACGTCTTAAATCACAACGAAGCTTCCTCTTGGAGAAGCGGGGAATTCCGGTCGGAATCGACGACAATCGATCGATAAGCACAGTGAATTATATTCGACCGCGGGTAGAAGACCAGCTACGACCGGTCGACGCGCGTTGGAATTTAATTTGTACGACGATACTGCCGCTTAATTTTCCCGTCCAAAATTCCGAGACGCCCAGAAACGCGTAAATAGATCGACGATCGTCTCTCTCTACGGGGAACTCTAAATACTGCTTAGTAGACGACAACGCCCGACGATGACGAGGACGTTTCGTAGTTATTTTTGCTATTTGCTCCTTCACGACTAATTCTCAGAAAATATTCCAATTGCGCGAGCATCATCAGCACTAAAAATTAATACCGCCGAAATAACTAAATTAGCTCGTGAACTGTGATCGCATTCGTAACGATGTATTCAACAATACGAGTTTCCGACTAATTCATAGATGTTTCAAAAGTTTTTTATTAAATTCAAAAAAATATATTGGATATATGGCCTCTTACAACCCATCCTTCTTTTTTTACAATATTTTGTAAAAAATGATCCATATAAGGAGTACTGATAAATAGGAAATTGCATAAAAAAACGTAATGTACATAGAATAAAGCGCAAGCATCCTACCAAAATATCATCGTATTCGTGCTTGTTCTTAAACGTCAGCTTCATTGGCTGCGTTCAACAAAGAAAACTGTATAGAAAGAGATAAAACTGGCTGTCGTCATTAAAGCTCTAGAAGCATCAAGAGCGCAAACATTCTCCATTTTCGACTTACTAACCATCTCATGCATCAATAATACTAAGCGCTTATTGGACTACAGACAACTAAATCAAAAATGACGGTCGAAATAGCCAATAGGAAAATTGTCGGCATTTCGGTTCAGATAACAGGATTGCGATATTTTGGTATATCTAAAGCTTCAGACGTTGCATCCTATCTCATTTTTGTCGACCAGACAGATAGGACGCGGATGGTACAACCTAGTGTCCCTAGAATACAGAGTTCGGCGACCGGCCCCCTAAAAATGACGGACACATCATTGTGATGCGTTCCGGCTTGTGTGGCGATTGATTCCGCCATTTTTAATGATCCGTTCTTATTTCGAGATCGTCTTAAGTAATGTCTTAAACGATCTAATACCTCTGGTTGGTTCATGACATCTTAAGACTGTACTTAAGACAGTCTTGAATATAAGAATCGACTATGAATACCGCCCTATGTTTAGGATCGTCTTAAATACAGTCTTAAGCTGTCATGGACCAATCAGATAGCCATATCAGCATCTTAAGACCTTAAGATGGTCTTAAAATAAGAATGTATTATGAATACCGCCCTGTGTCTTTGGTTTTCTCTGCTGAATGCAGCTATTGTTTTCCTCGGACACCGCTATGGTGGGGGAAAGTAGACAGGTTGAAACGCTGATGTGTCAACATCCTATGTCCCATGACTGATCTGCACGCAGTAGCTCAATCTAGTAACATCAAAAACTATGGATGGGTTCCGTTTTGCATTTACAGCGCTTGTAAGCATCATTTGTTTGATATTTGGTAAATAACAAGGATGAACTGATGCTTATAATGTGTGAGCGCAAAACGAAACGCATTCTAAATAAAACAGAATCGATGATATTTGACTTGAAAAGATACAATTTCCTTTTCTCTCTCCTAAAGTTAGTATAGAGAGACTGTCTATTTCTAGTAGTATGTTGATTTCATATACATTTCCTGAAAATTTGTAAAACAGATATGTTGGGTTTAAGAAACGTATATAAAACATATGAATCAATAAGTATATGAACCAATAAGTGCTATCTATAGGTATAAACTTGCAATATTAAAGCCATATAGCTTACTGCGTTATTCTCGCAACTTTTCCACCACATCTCAGATAAATAATAACAAATTATTTTCGGATAAATAATGATAAATAAGGAAAAATTATTTTCGTACTTCACCCAGAGAAAGGTTTCTTCGATTTAAAGAAATGTTTCTTTGCTATACGGTTAAAGAAAAAATTTCTTTGATTTGAACGTCATTTCCTTGATTTGAACATAATTTTTTTAACCATATAGCAAAGAAACATTTCTTTGAATGAAAGAAACCTTTCTCTGGGTGTTCTTAGGAACCTAACGAAGGATCTTTAGAAGTTATTTTAGGTTCCATCGCGAAGCGTTTGGCCTTATTTACCGGTACTCCCTTTTTCATGACACTTTTATATCATTTTAATATATTATCACATATTTCATTAATTGATGAGAGACTCAGGGTGCGTTCCATTTTGCACTTACGGTCCTTGTAAGCATCATTTGTCTTTGTTTAATATTTGATAAACAACAAGGATGAACTAATATACGCTTGCAACGTATGAGTGTGAAAACGAACTCTCAGTGTAATAACTAAAACGTAGAGGCAAATTTTCGATACACTAATTTGTTTTTGGACGATATCTCTGAAACAGAAGCTAAAAATAAAACTTTAGGAACATAAATACAAATTACAAAGTATTTTCTATCAGATTACATAACAGTTTTTACCAATACCGTTTGCAATTTTGTGATAATTAATTTTTCGGAAGATAAACAAAAATGAGCGTCTGACGAAATGGAATTTTGTTTTTGCATTTGTAGAATTTGTTTATAGCTAATTTTGTATAGAAACAAGCCATATATGATTTATCAGTATTTACTTCCTTAATTATCTGAACAGATCATGTTTTTATTAAGGAAATGCTGGAGTGGCCACTGTCGGGATTTTGCAGATCGATATAAATCTCCGAATTTACTGAACGGAATCAAAAATTCTTTTACAGGCTTAAAGTAGACGCAAAATTTTTAGGAGTGCTGCAATAGACTTTATACTAAAATCGTAAAAAAAGTTAGAAACTTACATTTTTTCAACTCGTACAGAGCTGTCACCTGACATAGATGTTTCCTTAATACAAAAGTGTTATAGCTCGTATGGACCAAACGATAGTGCAGCACTCAGCGCATTACGTGCACAAACAATACTGAGTTTATGAAACTAACATTAAAAGCTTTAAAAGAAAGATTTATATCGATCTGCAAATGACGTGTATACAAACGCTGAGCGAAGACTCGAAATGATAAACAAAGCAATAATTGTGTTTAGCAGTAGGTATTCGATCTTCTAAGAGATGGCGTTGCAATATGTTAGATAAGGACAAATGAATGCGTTTGAGCGAGACACAACAATATATAATAGATATAAGAAATGAATGAAAAATGTCACTATTATTGAATTTGGAACTAAAAAAAGTCTGTACTATCGACCTCGATCAAGTTCGGCCGTCGATCCTCGTCCGCATCCTCTTAAATATTAATAAAATGCAAAAGTTAGTTTTCGAGAAATAAGGAAGATGTCTCTTTAGAAGACCTATGTCAATATCAATGACTTTCCTCTACTAATTTAATTTTTTAACATTAAACTAATTTAATATCTTGTTGAGTTATAGGTCTAGCACGCTTCCACTGCATATTAACATATTGTTTTTTGCTTATTTCTTGGCTTTTAATCTCTTACTTTTCAAAAAAATTTTTCAAAAGTCATAGTGAATGGTTTAATAGACAGTAATTATAGTTATTATGGTAGATAGCATAATATACAATTACTTTAATATAAAATTACCTTTAAAGGAAAAAATTTTCAGGATATTAAATAGGATATTAATTGTATATAGTATATATTTATACATTTTAAAAATAAATAGCAAGGAAATTGAAAACAAGAAAATTCGAATATAGATAGAAGATAAAAGAATGCAATAATCGATTACTACAGGTGTAAGCACGATGCCGGTGGCATAAATTAATCTAATCGATCGATGGGAAATGTCACTCGTGAAAGCTCGTCAAAATAAGGTAAACATTTTAATGACTACATACAGCATACAGTGTTCAGTCGAACGCTAAGTCGCGCTCATACGCGTGCACAACATTTTCCGTTTTTTTCATTATGATCGCATCCCGCTTATATAAATTAGTCATCTCGAGGCGCACTGCCGCCAAGAGCGATTCGCAGTTAGGCTAATCGACGCGCTCGTAGCTATGTTCTTGTTGGCTCAACAGCCATAATAAGCTAGCAATTACTACAGTGATAATATACCACGCGTTTCCTCCGATTACTTACAACGTCGTTCATTCGTTCATTTCGTTCTCTTTTTCGTCTCTTTCTCACTCTTTTCTTGCCCACTTTCCTCTTTATCTCTCTTTTTGTGTATTTCTCACTCTCTCTCTCTTAAGCTATTTACTTTTTTTTGAAAAGTCAAATTTTATTCTCGGAGCGAAATAAGCATTTCTACACGCACATCTATCGATCCTTAACTTCCTGTATCTATTTCTTCACGTCTCTCTCTCTCTCTCTCTCTCTCTCTCTCTCGTTTCTTTTTCACCAGCGGCTCGTCCGGCGCCACAACGTTACAGCTTCGCCGTGCCGGTACAATAAATTGCATATCGTCCTCATTAGGCTCGCTTTCCACCGTTTCTCATTCGCGGTGCTCGCTTTTGCCGCGCGATTATTACTGGGATTAAGGCAGATTCCCGCGCGCGATATGCCCCGCGGTATAATGTTTCTGATGTTTCCAGCGCGGAAACACTATTTCTTAACTTATCGGCGCAATGTTGCACAACGTTCGATCGTTATCGCGATCAATTATTACGTATCACGTTTAAATGGCACCGGAAGCCATTCGAAATATTAATTTCATGCTTGCCTAATTGGAATGGGATTCGCGAGTTGATTAAAACGAATATACTGCCTTGTGAATTCGCGATTAAATTCTTCCTATCTAATCCGTTTATTTTTTAAAATAACTTACAAATTATTGTACAAAAAGACAACAAATATTAGAAAATGTGATTCTGTGTAATCTGCAAATAATGTTTAAAGATGGGAAAATTGAGCACCAAAATTGGTTTTTTTATTTGATTTTCCTGAGCTATAATCTGATAACTAAATTTTTATTACCGAATTTCCTATACACGTTTCAATTTATTATATCAACTTCCGTTCGCTCTTAAATAATAGAAATTTAATTCCAGATCGAATTCCAAATTATACAGTCCGTAAAATCAAATTACTCTTTCTCTTTACAATTTTCCGAGCAATTTTCTATCTTTAGAACACTGTGTTACGATTCTTAATATTATAATATAATCACAAGACTGCGTACAAAGGACATACCAATTCAAGTTTAACGCATCGAATTTCAAATAGCTATGAAAAAATTCTCTATATATCGAATATTATTTTTTCATTAAATAAAAATCCTTCAAATTTAAAATCGATATAATCTTACAAATATTATTTAATATATAAATTCGTTGTGGTTATAAAATATAACAGGGTTCCGAAATAGTAAAGTAGGACATGCTAATATAAAATAAATGTCTTCCTCGTGGTTCTCGTATATTATCAAATACCACGAAAAATAAATGGCTTACAATTAGCGAGGAGCGTCTCGATCTGCGCTCGACTCGTTACATAATTACACTCCGCGGTTTGCTTATTTCCCGCTGGTTCGCGTATACGTGGGCGTTTTCTCTTGCGCGTACTGAAAAACGTTGCAAGCGAATCACCGACAGTTAATGTATTTAAATCAGAAAACGCACTGAATAATCATACGCGAATAATCAAACGCCGAATAATCAAACACGAACGTTTACTTACTGATGTTTGTTTAACGATCAGCGGGAATTTAAATTGGAAATATCAGTCAAACTTGAAGTGTTACGGAAACGAATCTCCGACGATCGCGTCGCTCGAAACGGATGCGAAATCGAAGGGGTCCGATAACAACGATCGTGTTTCAGTTCGATGGACGTAATATCCCGCGAGAGCCGCGTTGTGTGCTGACCACCTTCCCTCGCCACGCTTTTCTCTCGACCGATGCAGTGCGGTGCAGCAAACACCAATATGTCCGGTCAACACGGAATTGGGTTACCCGCCTGCCTGCCGCGGCTACCCAGAGATTGCCATAACTCCGTTGTATTACCGTAATCGATTATATAAGTTCGGTCTGTGTGCATTTACGCGCCCGCGAGCGAACCACGCCATTCGCCACGGTGTTTGAAGCGCGTGTGAACGAGCCTTAAGGCGAAGGAGAGACACTTTCTCTCTCGGTCCTGATTTTACATTATCAGCACCGATACGCCAGTCGAACACACGTTATATCGAAATTACGTAAACTGTTCGCACGTTCTATGAAGAAGTAAAATACGAAATACACAAATGGAAATTCTGTACAGAAATTTAAGAGACATAGATGAAACAAACACAGTATAATACAATGAATCGTTACATCCTTGTTTGCTGTTAACAGGATTGGTATTATTTTACCCATTCAAAAAAACCCGCAATTTGTGGGTTTTTTTGGGTTTTATTCGAATTGTAGAAAAATAAATTTTTTTAAACACATAAAAGGGACGTATTTATAAATATTTAATGAATATATGTACTAAATTATAACTGAAGTGATATAATTTTAACATATACCAATTTTAAGATATATACATGTCACTTAAGACTGGTTACCCGAATAACACCCACAGTTTTGGAAATAGGAAAAAATGTTTCGGACGAAAGTGGAATGGTTTCAAGGGGGACGTATTTTGGTCATGTTGTCTTTCTTCTAGGTGGAAGCGCTAAAAAGATATTAGGTCACCTTCATTTTTTAAAATGAAATTGTATAATTTTTTTTATACAATATGACCCCACTAATCATTCTGCATATAAAAGTATTAAGGTAGTAATAATAAGATAGTGATAATAAGGTAGTGAATAATGATAAATACAACGTAAATTAAATATTACGTGAAAAAAAATATCAAATAATCAATTTTACCAAAAAAAATCCCAAAAAACCCGAAAAACCCAAAAAAATCTCAATAAAACCCCCATAAAACCCAGTGTGTGTGTGTGTGTGTGTGTGTGTTTAGTTTTTTTAAAAAAGTCCGGGTTTTTTCCAATCCTGACTGTTAAACAAAGATGATCACCGTGTTACACTGTGTCTCTTGCTGGAAAGTTATACCATTATTTTTTCGATAATTTTTCGAATGACTATCTTTCAACAACATGACTCAATATTTCAAGAAGTATATGTATACAATATTCATAAAATCTTGAAATGGAGAAGCTGAAATACAATGTAAAGGAAAGCCGCTAACGTAGATCTCCTAAGGAAACACCTTATTTCCCGGAAACTAACTATTGTACTTTATTATTAATACTGATAAAATATAATTTGTTTAGATAATTAAAAAAGTGAAAATTCATCATTTATATATTTGTGATTTGTTTCTATACAAAATCAGCTAAAAACAACTTTTACATCTTTGCATCTTGCAGCACAAACATAAAGTAGGTATGTATATAAATTAACAAAAAAAGAACGTTTTACATCGAAGTGAAAAGATTACAGAAAATCTATAATTATAGAATACATACATTTATTTATAGGTTTTTTGTACAAATGACTGTTGTGAAAGAAAAAGAATAGAAATATGTGACATTACTACTTAATGCGTCAGTTTTGGGATCCATTTTGTCTGAAATGGACACTCGTAACGTTTTCGAACGCAGTAGATATAAATCCAGGTTGAATCCAGAGGGTCTATTCTTGAAAGGAGGATCCTAGATGTCGCATATCGATATTACGATAACAGAAATGGTATTCTTGAATGGGTGAGATGTATCGTATGCGAGAAAATATCAAACGACAAAATATCGAACATGCGATATGCAAGTCGCATACGACAAATATAGTAATAAATGCGGTTCTCGACAGAAATAAGGTTAATGTGAAATACATTTAATTTATGTAACAATGGATATGGCATATCGAAATGCTATTTTGTTTCATATTATTGAACAATTAGAAAAGAGCAGGGCCTCTATTCTTGAAAAGTATCGCATACGAAAAACTAGGGAAATACTACAATATGCGTCACATATATGGTACTATGGCATTTCCCTAGTTTTTCGTGTGCTATACTTTTCAAGAATAGGGGCCCAGGTCGAATTAGTAGCGTCACATGCTCTAGTTTGGTTTCTGATTCGATGAGGTCTTTTCGAATTGATCAACCTGGATCAAACAAAGATCTTATAATGAAAAAAGTATTACTCTCTAAAACTTTTAAAGTGAATCTCAGTCTGACGAGTGAAATGTCACTCTTTTTCAAGACTAGCACAATTTTTATTCTTCAGAGTGAGATTCCACTCTAAAGAATTTAGAGAATGCAAAAGTGTAAGCAATAAAAATTGCTGTATCTGGTAAGATACTTCCTAGTTTGTATTCATGTTTCTGAAAGTTTATTTTCATTGTAGAGATGAGAAATGTCCAAAAATAAAATATGTAGTATGTCGATATCGACCTTCCTCTACTGCATATAAACGTAAATTAATGATAATAACTTAATTGAATTAAGTTTTATCCATCAAGTTCTAATTACATAGCACCGAGAAATTAGACCTCACACATTTAATAAAATTAATTAAAAATTGCCCAAAATCAATAATAATTTCGGATATATGTAAGAATAAATGAACTTTTTCTTCACACCAGCAAAAGGCAGCAAATCGCGCATTTAAATGCGGAAACGACGCAAGATCTGCGAAAGCGCATGCATCGCGTTGCAAAATCAATGTAGGTCTACCATAAATCGTGGATCCACGATGCCTTCCGCGATCGACGGGAGAATATCCCGATTAACGCGAGACATGGTAAATCAACGAACGCGTCTATAAATCCCTGTGATATATATCTACCGGAAATTATATCGACCGCGTCCCGATGCCGACTTCTAACAGCAGCGAACTCTCGCAGAAATCAGAAGAAAATGAGCGAACCCGGTTATTTCGCATAAAATTCGTAACGCCTGACACTTTCCAATATCTGAAAAGAAGAGTCAGTAATTAATGTCGTTCGCGAATCGACAGCAATACAAAAGAAATATTTGAAATATGGTTGTCACAAGATATTCTTACTGTTTATTTTAAGAACATTTGACACGCGTTGATTCCGTCCTATTTCCAGGATATGAAATATGAATATTATTCTTTTAAAAAATACTGTCGTGTTTAATAACGTGAAAACGTTCTCTTATTAGTTTTCTCTTATATAATTGGTCCTTATAAGTATTTCATACAAATACTATTAAAGATTAATTTTTAACTTGTATAATGTAAAAATATACTAATTCTCACGATTTATAACTCTAATTCATAATCCTATTTTCGAATTAGACAAGAGACATCATAAGAAGAATGTCACGAACAATTTAACGTAAATGTCTCATGTCGCAAAGCGTTCGCAAAAATGGCGCTTCGCGCGTCGTTTTCGGAGTCTCCCACGCGCGTCGCGCAATTCTGATTAATTCCTCAAGCGTACAGAACGATAAATAATAATCCCCGCGTCAAACGACACCTAGGAGCATCGGTTAACGAACGAAGGACGGGAGGAAGAGGAGAACTCGCAGGACCGTAAACGCGCGGATGCCATGATCTATCGATCCATCGATCTTTACTTGCGGCTTGGCCTTTCGAGAGGAGAGCCGAGCCGACTCGTTCCGTCCTCTCTCGCTTCGACGATAACCGCCCGCGGGATAAATGCTAGCTGCGTGTTAAAGTTCATCCTGTCGTTATTAATCCTCGATCATCCGCAAGGATCACTCGCAAAGGGACTCTTTTTATATCGTCGCTCGTGGAAACGGCGCGATCTACTACGTGTCGGAGGGACAAGCGCGCCGCCTTTTTATATCATGCTCATGGAAAAAAAGCGCGACATCCACGCGGACAAGTGACGACGTTTAATAATAATCAACGTACGGATATTATCTCCGATATTTTTTCACGCTCCTCTCGCATCTTGCCGCGAGGCCGCACCGCGACCTAAGTGATTTCCGTCACGCGCGAGATAGATCGCGGGGAGATGAGAGGGAAGAGACTGTTTTCCGATCAACACAGAGAATCGGGGTATTTTTATTTCTTTTTGTGTGAGAAAAGTTATTAAGCTCAGTTTGCTTTATCGTCATCTTTGATGATCGGTTTCATTAGAGTAGATAATATCACACTCTCTCGTAAGTTTTACTCTCTTGTCTACACTGTTAGAAATTTCTTAATAACTTTTAATTAACATGTAAAGGAAGCTTAGTTCAAGCCCGTCAATGAAAAATAATGAATGTTGTATATGAATATTCATTTACTGATGTCTTAAATTTCATTAATATATGTGTTACTTTTAATGTATATACTTTTATTGAATTTAATATACACGTTCATTACTTTTACATGGGATGCGCGCGCGCGCGTGTGTATATATATATATATTTCACGCATATCGCAGCGTCAGCTAAAAGTCATTGCAAATTATAAGCATGTATGATACTTTCATATACATATAAAAATATAAGAATGTGAATTCATCAATGGAAGTATAATGTTGATTCTACAATGAGTCGGTAGTCAGAAATCTCAAATCTTAACCAGTCTTAGTCTAAATAGGTGACTATGATTTTTCTCATCTACAAGCAGTTAATTATACAGCAAGTCGTTTAGCTCGACTAATGGGAAGGAATAAAGTCGAATTTGATCAGACTTAAGAAAATCGGTTACAATCTTATTGTTAGTCGTACAAGTCGACTGTTGACCAACTTCATCGATAAGACCGACTACCGACTCATTATAGAATCAACATTATACTTACATTGATGTACTTACATTCTTATATTCACAATATGCACTAATAAACATAGCACTTTCCACGGCAATCATAATCTCGATACAAGAGGGTCCAGAATAGTCTAGAAATCAATAAAAACAGTTGATGGGTTTGTTTCGCACAATCGCCGCGGAAAACGCCAAAATTTAATGAACATGTACATTAAAGTTTACTTAATTTACAGTGAATTGAAATATTATTTATCTCCGTATATTAAAAGTATATTAAATTTCAATACATTTATATATTTTAATTTACTTGAATTTAATTTCATTAACATATACATTAAATCGTTTCAGTTACAAGTGATTTAAATATTATTTACCATTGTATATTAAAAGTTCATAAAATTTCATTTTTAACAGTGTATTAATTCTTTTTGACCTCTGGACTATCAATTAAATTTTAGTATATCGCATAATTTATAGATAATTATTATAAAAGTAAATTTTATAATTATATAACTTCGATAAGAACAATTAAATAAAATTAGATTTGACTAAAGTTCATGCAATCTCTGATATATCTGGAATATGAAAATCTTCGCGTCTATTATATAATTATTATTACGACAACTTTCGTTTAAATGATTATACTAGTGAGCATCGTAGTGCTCTTTCTTTCGGCTGAAAAACAGGATTGGCCAGATTAGGGTTAAATATGCGAGGCGCCGCGTCCTCGTTTCGTTCCCTCTCGCCCGATTTACTCCGACCCTCTCCTCTCCCCCGTCTCCTTCTTCTCGGTTCGTTCTTTCTGCGGTCTCCCGCGATTTCTAATTGGGCAACGCAATTTCCTTCCTTCGCCTCGCGCGAGAAATTCCCGGATTGCGCCAGCGTCGCCGCCGCCAGATTACTAAACCGCTGACAACATTCGATGCTCCGACAGTCGCAACAACAAACAAGAGCAATGCAGCACAACAATCGCGTACTGCTATGAGAGACGGTGATATTTTAATTCCTACTCTCTTCTTGCTTGGTCTGTATTGGATGTTTTTCTGCAAGAAAAGACGCTACGAAATATCTAAATATTTGCATTTGCCGCTTGATTAATACTTCTAGCATCGTGGATGTAACGAACGATTGAACGGAGTCTTAACTCTTGGAATATACATGCTTGAAAAGGACATGGCTTCTTTGCTGTTTCTAAACATCTCGAAGTTGATATTCCTATATAATCTTACACGAGAGCAGAAACTGACAGACACAAGTCTTGAAGAAGATGTCTAAAGAGTATAACATAGATATAATAGAAATGAAAAAATTTTTAAAAGATTGTACTAACAAAATCACACCCACAGCTTTTGTTGACAGATAGTTCTTTTCTTGCTAAGCTAAGAACTCTTCGCTAAATATATTGTTGACAGCACTAACCAATTCGATATGGTAACAAGATAGTTAATCATTGCATTTCATTACATCGTTCTTTCCCTTTGGTTTCCATCATCTTCATCTAAAAATCTTGCACATTTTTTCACATCCTTATGCTTAGTAAGAGGCGTGATTAATCATAAGAGCAGGTATAGAGAGCGGCAAGAATAGAGAAGACCAAGTTTTCCTGTTTCCTTTCGCGCGAATGATGAACCACAATGAACCCGTAGATCCTTGTCGGGTCCTCTTTATATTTACGCGCGATTGGTCCGAAGAAAGGGATCCGACATTAGTTCTTTCCCGCTGGGATCAGGAAGAATCACCTAAAGACCGATTTAGAACTTTTGGATATAACTGGAATATGTGAAATTCCACCCTGCTTTTTATAGAATACAAAATGAATAGAGAAAATATTACAAGAAAAAAATTTTTTTAATATAATAATACGGGGATATTTGTTTATATACATTTTTAAAAAATATATTTAGTGCGCGCTCATTAAAAATTTCAGAAGTTTTTCAACTCTATTGGTGGTACGTTTTCCTGTACTTTAGTCTTAAAGATATTTTCTACAACATGTTTTATAGGAGTAGATTTTGTAGATTTTAGATATCTTTTGTAAAATAAAGATCTTAAAAGAGAGAGAGAGAAAGAAAATCAAAGATTTTCCCAAAGGAGCGATCCTAACGTGATCCTTCTTTCAAAGGGCAGATACATATCGTGTGTCACATGTCTTGAACAGTATAAATCTTGTTTTTGCAAAGAAAAGTATGCAGATCAGGTCTCTCAAGAATTCTTCAAACGAATTCTTTAACGAAAAATAATCGTCAACTAGGCGGACATAATTGCGATAAATAATTGGGAGGATTCACGAACTCCCTTTTTTCCCGATTATTTTGCATACATCTGACTCTTTAAAATTTTTTCGTGTATCATAAAATCTCAGTTTCAACACAGCAATTTTACGCCGTTTAGCATCTCTCACGCGGTTGGAATCCCTTTAGCAAAACTATCGTTAAACTTTGAAAACCATAATAAAATCCACTCGAGACGAGTACAAATGGTAAGTGCGTGTTCTTTTGAACCTTAAAACGATCACCATTAAAAGTCAACCAGCTGCCTAAGCGTATTCCAGTTCTACATGTTATAATTAGTCTAAGGGATATCATTATCTGCACGATTGTAGCAAGCTTCTATTAGTATTAAAGCGTAAAAAATATATGACATCGTAAAAGTTTATGATTCTTTGTAAAAATTTTTCTAGTATGTACTTCAATTAATTATGAATAATAAAAAAATTCAGATGACAAATTTATCATATTACATACATCGACATCAATTTTTCATAATAAACAAATTTATTTTAAAAAAAACATTGAAGAGATTAGTCTGCTTTGTATTATCTCCTTTCAATTTTAATATAATTCCAAACGTTTTAATATCTACAGTATCTCTAATATTCTATCGATAAAATGAATAGGTTGGTACTCTTATTAAAGTAAAAGTTTTAAGATAAGTTCCTTTCGATATAAAAAAGTTTCGAAAATTAAATGTACAATGTTCGAAAAACTGCAACAAACTGGAAGTTTAATGAGTGTTAAATTCAAGATTTTTATCTTCATCTCGGTTTTTTCTAGTAACTTTTCTAGTAAATTTAGTGCGCACTCTTCGGAAACTATATTAAGTTCAAAAACTTTGATGAATCTTCAATGCTTTTTACTTTTATCGCTCCTACGAACGTATTGAGCTTTAAAACGAAGTACATATTCTTCGAGGAAGTCCCTTTGCGCTCATATAAACACGCGAAAGAAACGCGCTCCGCGTGGGTGCAGACGTATCCATATAGGTATACGGTTCTTCTTCATTCTCTCGTTCTCCTCTTCGCCTTCGAGGTTCCTCTTTCGTCGATCCCTTCCGCAGGAATTGAGAATTATAGTGGGCGGCCCTTAAGGGAGCGGAAAGGAAGCAAGAATACCGAAGGGAAGAAAAGATAAGTAGACCGGACCCTGAGTGGAAGCAAAGTTGTCGAGAAGAGAGACCCCGGCACAGGTAGCTCTTAGGTACAAGAACACCCACAAACCAGTTTTTCCTGTTATATCTTGGGCTCTGGCTTCTTATAAGAACACCAACCAATTCTAAGGCCCAGTGCCCAATGTGCTTTTTTTTCCTGGAATGTCTTGTGATGGCGCATCCCGCGGAATACTACGGATGTTTTTAACCATCTCTTCACGATCTCTCTTCGTTTAGTGAGAACCACCTTCGCAAGCAGGAACGGATAGATTCGAAAACACATAGAAGTATAAAAATTTGAAGTGTGATACATTTTTGAAACATTTACATAGATGATCTTTTCTTTTTGCAAAAAAATATGGTAATTTCAAGAACACAATAGTTTATATAACTTTTCCGTATCACTAAAATGCAAATAAAATTCGCGATCTAGTGATCGTGATCCGTAAAATGAAATAACCAATTAAAAATAAAAATGAATGTTACAGATTTCCATTTTTCGTCTAGTTTTGAAACAGGTACGAATGATAACAAACTATTGAGAACAGTAAACTATTGTAAAAAATTGTGGAGCATAAGTCGATTACAGTAGCCATTGGTACATCCTATTAAACTTTGGAAAATATTTTAAGCAAAACAATAGCCGGTATAGCCGGCATGCAAGCAATTAATTTAATGTGTCATCTGCAATGTATGGAGTAAGCTTGATGTAAGAAGAGTAAGGGCCACTTCGACCAACTCCGATTGACTTTGATCGACGATTAATCCATTAGAATCGACCAAAGGTATTTGTCATTTCGCTTAACGACAGATGCAATTGGCCAATTCAAATGGATTAACCGCCGATTAAAGTTAATCGGAGTGGGTCAAAGTGACCCTAAAAAATTGTCCACTAACAGTCGAATGCAAGAAGAATAATCGATTGCGATTGGCCAATTTCTTACTTTTACTTCTTACACCAAAAGCTTACTCCGCATATTGTAAAGAATGCATAAAAAATTATCTTTGCGTAGAAATATTGAAATTTGTCAATACATATATTATTCTGTCTTATACTTCAGACATATTGAAAAGAATGATATTTTAACTTAGAAATAGCTTTTCCTTGATAATTTCAAGACGTTCATGTCCGAATTAATGATTTCTAAAACTTCCAGCTTGTCTAATTGTAAGTCGCGCTTCTCGTTAAATACTTTACGCGAAAGAATAAAAAAGATAGAAGAAAATCGAGGAACAAGCGAGAGATATAGCACGACCAATGACATACGCTCGAAAATTAGGCTTGTTATCTTGGCAAGGTCAGGGTTTAATGCAGATTAAACGACAGCTAATGTGCGGTTGCAACTCGTAACGAGATATCATCTCGTTTTCGTACGAAAATAAAGTCCATTTCGGTAAATACAGTATACGTTTATCTTTAGAAAGCAAATTTATAGAATACGTACATTTCGTTTGCGATCATAATTCAATGCTCCGGAATATATACTGGTGTCCCGGAATATTAATTAAGGAAGAATCCACTCTAAGCTCATCGAGAAATCGTTCCGATATGAATAATGCGGCGATTTTTATCCGCCATGATAATAAAATATAATAAAGAGAAAATACGTATCTTCAAATCAAACCACGTGCGTCGCGCGTGGCAGTGTATTGTGGTACTTTTCGCATTACTACAATTAAGATAAGCGAGAAAACATCAGCGGAGTGGGATCATTCTGTTGAAGGGAGGAGAGAAGCAGGAGGGAGAAAGACTTGTTTGTTCGAAAGATTATGATGGATTAATGAGTTCGGTCAGATCAACAACGGCGCGATTGAAATTTATCAAAGTGAATAACTTTTTGAAACACATAATTCACAGTTTATGAATATTTTCCCTCTCGATGTTACTTTCATTATTATCCGCTAGTCGTTCTGCCAGCAGTTTTACTTCATATTTCGTGGTAGATAGCAAACATTTCGACCGGTTTAAAATTTTTATATCTCGTTTATGTTATCTTTCGCTTATTTCTCCCTTCCATACCTCCGCCTCTCCACGAGTGTTGTCTTAACAAGCATTTTCCCCCCCGCGATCCGACGCTATTTTTTTTTTCACGGGTTCGAAGTGCGACGCGTTTCGCTGTATCGCAAACGGGCGAACGAATTCGTGAAATAACCGGTTGCCGATCAGGCTTTTGCATACCGCGATAAATAACAGAAAAAGCAAAGAAGTCGCAAATGTTTGAGCGCAAAAAAAGTATAATTGTCGTATTAAAAAAAAACTTAAATTATGAACAATTTAAGATGATAAATAATAAACATTTTTCACGATAACGAATAATTTGTGAGATATTTAAAGTTCTTTTATTTTATGAAATGAACACCTCTTTTTTTTATCGCGTGGAGCTAAATATTCGCGACGACCCATATTTGCATTTGTGGTTTCCTTATCGATACGGTGATCGTTTTTCATTATCGGTTAAAACTCCGATGATCTGCATTTCGAGATTATTCTCTATTTATGTAAGAAGTAGAACTGGATATAGATAATTAATAATTTAATTAAAAAATCGATTCGCCGATTTTTCTTTTCTACTAAAAAATTAATTTTATTCTCTCACCTTTCGCGATAGAAACTCCGATGTTATCCATTTAATAACAAGATTTATATCATTCCGTAGAATAGAACAAGATTGACGTAGCAATGCGTTATCATTCGATTAAACTCGATTACCTCTCATTCACATCTTATCTCGCAATTAATTAGTAAATTTAATTTTTTATTGTAACATTAACACAATCGCGCGCGAGCGAAGAATGATATTCATATCGATTTTCCTTTATGATATTATGAGAATCGATACATTGATTACGAACACAAACTTATTTACAGCTAACTGGGTACAGTATAATATAATTAATTAAATATACGCGATAACGATACATAATAAAAAGCAAGATAATCAAGATAAGCAATGCATTTGCAAAAGATCGAATATGCTTACAGTTTATCTTAATGTCGAATTTATTTTAAACTGAAAAAGATCATCATCATCAAAAATTCGTTTCGTCATGCGCACGCAGTGATTTTTTGTCTTAAGAAATCTTAAGAAATCTTAAGAAATTTATATCTAAAAAAAGATTTATACCTAAAGTACCTAAAAAAATACAACAAAAAGTCTTGACATTACAAGATCCCGGAAATTTTCCGAGTGTACACAAAGTAAATATCCGAGTGACTAGACATATACCTATATCAGGACATTTACTTTTACAAAACTTTATTTGCATGTATTATTAATCTCACATGCTTTTTTTTAAGTATAATAATTTTTAATTGTAATCTTTAAATACAATTATAATATTATAGTAAAGAAAACATTTTTGAGATTAACAATAGTTTTTGTGTAAATGTCCAGACATAAATATAGGTCCGTTTCTGATATCCTGATTAAGGTCCAGTTCTACAATTCATGGTTAACTCTTAACCGAGGTTCAACTTGTTTCTCATCTCTTTCCAATTCTAGAATTAGAAAAAGACAATGAATAGGTTGAACCTCGGTTAAGAGTTAACTGTGAGTTGTGGAACTGAGCCTAGATAGGTAAAAATTGGGATTTATTTTATACAAAGTAAAAAGTATGCTTGAAAATTGATAACAAAAAATTTTTGGTTATATCATTCTTATCCTAATTATCAGAAATAGTCCGTCCCAAAGATAGTGGCGGATTTAGACAGAGGCCCACGAGACTCGGGCCTAGGGGCACCATCCTTCTACACTGAGAAAAAAAATGCTGTTGATTCAATTAAAATCTATATTACGGGCTGTCACTAGCATAAGTGATTAATTTATGTATATTTTTATTGACATAAAGACATAAATTATTATTTCAATAATCAAGGCCTTTATGTCAATAAAAATATATATGAATTAATTACTTATGTTAGTGACAGCCCGTAATATAGATTTTAATTGAATCAACAGCATTTTTTTCTCAGTGTAGGGACTAAAATTAAAAGGTCTTTTCTTTTTCCACGTTCTGAACTGGTACAGATGCAGATGACTGTATACTGATGCAGTAAATTAGAGTGAGACAAGTATAGTTTGTTTCACTCTAACACGTACTAGTTCAGAACTAATACAGAATTCTTCGAAAGAGAGCAAATGGAAAGTTAATTTTATATTTGTGCAGGATTGCCAGTTGTGATGCATTTTTGCCAATATGGCAAAATGCATATAAATTAACCTTGAAATAGTGCTTTGGCGCACAAAAATAAAATCTTGACGTTTTGATGAAAAAGTGATACCTTGTGATACCTTTTTTTTTTGTTCATTTGTCTGAAAGAGGCGCCAAGAAGTACAGGACCTAGGAAAAAATGTGTAAATCCGCCACTGCCCACAATACTTCGGAAGATGTTAGATCAGGCATGTACAATGTGAGCTCCGGGAACAAAATACAAAGCGGGAACAAAATACAAAGCGGTCGATACAAAACAATTCATGTGGATAAGATTTCGGGGACTGTAAAGTGTTGATATACATCTAAGCTTATCAACAGTTTCCTAACATCATACATTGAATTTTTTACATAGTTGGATTTGCGTTTTGGCTCCGGAACTCAAATTGGACAGATCTGTGTTAAGTGTAAAGATAATAAAGGTTGCTTTCCTTTTAGGAGACAGTCGACACAAGTGTCGGTCTATTTTTGTCATTCTCTGAATGTCAAGAAGGATAGAACGTCGCTTGTGTCGATTTGTGTCATCAAATGGAAAGCAATGGAAACAAACCTTTAGATATGCTGACAGTTCCAGTCTATCTTTCCAATTTCATTCCGGTGTTTATGAACGGCATCCTAACTGGAATATCAGGTCGCGTTCTCCTGAAATTTATGTTACTACAGATTTTTATCTGGCAATAAATATCGAAACGCATCCCTAATAGATTCAATCAGAAAATTGTCCATTCTTAATTGTCCATTTTCAATTAGAATTCCAATTAATGCAACCTGCAGATCTTTCAATGTACTTTTAAAACTACTTAAAAATTGCCCGTCATACGAAAACGTTGAAGACACTAGCTGCTTTCCGTGAAGAGCATGACGTATATGATGTATTATTTTATCCTTATTGTGTTTCAAATGTTAAACAAGGACAAAATAATACATCATGCGCATTACGCTTTACGAAACGCAGTCATTATAAGAGATACACAATTTTCCAAGTGTATTTCACCATTTTGGTCGGAACTCTCGAATGCGGTTAGAGAGTTGAAATATTGGCTAACAGAACGGCTACGAAAAATGTACGCTATTGTATCAAATATTTATCTTACCGTGTACCTAACGGGAAAATCGATTTATCCGTGAAGTATACGGCCGTCCGCGAGTAAAAATTCGGTGCGAAATCGAACATCGATGGGATCAACAATGACCATTTTGAACTTTTCGTGGAAGTTAAGCGCAGTTAAGCGGCGCTAACGACTAACGGCTTATCGTTCGAATCTCAGCGTGAACGTGTCTGCGGATCGTTCGCGGCGCGGGAGAGCTGCAAAGTTCACGCAAGTGGATTCCTCGAGACCGGGTGAAGAGGACGGAAATGAAAAGTCATCCTGTGACCGCCTGTTACTTACATCGCGTTGTTCCACGTTGCGCGCAAGTTGAAACGATCGGCCGGGGTTAACTCGACGACAATCACGATCGCGATTACGAGGAAGCTACGAGGAAGTCGGTCGGGGATCTTTCTTTCTCTCTCTCTCTCTCTCTCTCACTTCTTGTTTCTCTCTTTCTCCTCCGATACGTCGCGACTTGGCGGCGATCCTCCCCACTCAACCCGCCATGACTGCGGTTCGATTATTTCCGCTGGTGCTGACGCGACGCCAACGGCGGCGCGCGATTGGACGGCAACGGCCGCCAATGGTCGCCGCGCGGTTCCACTTGTCCTGACGTTGTCTCGCTCGCGCACCATCGCGGCGCAGCGGGTGGGCGCCGCAAGAGGCGAGGTGGGGTGTCGCGCGTCTGGCGGCAACCTTCACTCGACACTTCCTACAGCGGCAGTCGGATCAGTCGCTCGCCGACCTCGTAAGGTGACAGTACGTGAGGTACGAAGCCGTTCCGCAGTCGCATCGCAACCTCCGCGCGTTGCCGTTGAACGACGAGCCATTAAACGACGAGGGTGATCGCACTCGCCCCCGCGAAAGCCGTTGTCCATTACGTGCGCGCGCGCGCGCTCTCGCGTAACCGTTCCGCGTCATCTTTCCCCCGATGTGCCGTATCGCGGAAACCGGAGGAAGCCACCGGAGTACGAGTGCCCCGCGCGAGGAGCCAGAGACAATCACAAGTGACACAAGTGCGCTAAGCCGGGAGTGCTAATGACCGGAGGATTCTTTGCCGTTCTCATCTGTGATAACGTAACGAGCGCGGCCACCCGCGGCGGATATACGGGATTGTAATCCCTATCACGTGTTCACGTGTGCCGCGGCGAAAAGTTTCCTCGCCGGATAATCTATTTCTCTCTCTCTCTCTCTCTCTCTCGTCGTGTCGCGCGCACGAATGCCGCCCGCCGCGACCTGATTACGCGCGCCGCGTGCCGTCCCCGTGCGTGCGTGCGTGCGTACATGTCGCACACCACGAGGAGCGCGACGAAATTCGCCCGATGAACGGTGGAATGGTTTGTGTCTGGTTGAACTACGGCGACAAGTGATAATTAGCTCCAGCAGCTCCCGTTCCCGGCAAAGGATTTTTATCGGACAGCTGGGGGGATCGCCGACGACGAAGCAGAGGCAGCGTTCAAGGTAATTTATCCGCCACGGATATTTTATCGTATTCACTTTTATATTCGACGAATAAAATTTCGCGGTGCCTGTGTGCGTGTATTGTTTTGTTGTGTACAGTCGGACGTGCGCGTGCGTACGTCGCACTCGACGCTTCTTCCTGTAGTTCCGATTCCTCCTCGATTGTAAACAAATCCCTGCTGTCACCGCTACGTCTCGCGGAACGGCGGTTCTCGCCTTCCGGAATCCGGGATCGGCGTTTTACGAACCCGTTCGCGGAACTCGTTTGAGCAAGATTTAACGAAAATCACGCGATGGATGGAAACTTGATAGAGCTCGATTTGAACTCTGTTTTAAAAACAAGGCTGATATCGAACTGAATAAATTCTAATTTCGCACTTCTAATTAATTACTTTTATACAACAAACAGTAAAAAAATTCAAACAGAAGGTTATAAGTCTTTAACAGAGATTGACTCTTATAGCCCTCTGTTTGAATTTTTTTTACTGTTTATTGTATTAATTAAAGGAGTCTATAACTCATTAGTTTTTAATGTAATTTCATTGTTAATTATTTTTAATTTTTAATCTCCGACTGTCTCGATGCTTGCTGCGCCTGTAAATGACATTGGCTGCATTCAGCAGAATAACCAACTTTTCACAACTGTTGTACGATTCTTTAATATAATTGGTTCTTGCTTCTAATTCTAATTCTATACTGCACTGTTAAATTCATATATACCTAAGATTTTTATTCCTGAACTGGGGACTGCACTAGAACTTTTTCTCGCTTTTGACAAATATTAAATATACATCTACTCCACTTTAAGTTTCAAAAGTTTGTACTAATTTCTATAAAAACAGACTTATATTGTCAAATTATATTTAATTTGAATTATTTTTAATCATTTCTATAGGTCGCCACTGTTCCTACAATATGAGGTTACTTTAACTAAAAAGTTAAGAAAATGTATCAAATTTGACTAAAACTTAATTGATTATTTACTAAATGCATGCATCAATACGGATATTGTTTACTTTAAATCTAACCACAGAATGTATTGATTTATATTTTGACACAAAGTTAAAAATAACAAAATGTTACTCGACTCGAGGGACTGGGTTACCATTGTTCCTTTGATATCTAACAGTGTAGCTTTAAATATACATAATCCAATCAAATTAAAGAATCTTACAATAATTGCAAAGCTGCACTTTCTGCTGAACGCAACCATTTTTGACACTCGTCAAATATTACGCCAAAAACGTGTTTTCATAGCCATAGTTTTAAACTAATCATGTTTTACGTGCTCTTAGCTACTCTTTTTTTTTATTCGCATTCGCGGACGCTAAACTGGAGTCAATGATTTTAAATCCAGTATTATTAATAGCGAGAACCTATAATCGATAAAATTACCTCGTGAAAGAAAGATTTACATTCAGTTACAGTACCAACGATATATTCAGCTTTGTATATCGGAGTTTCTTAATTTTACAAATTATTTTATTTTATCTTTCCTAATTTAACAGTTCTTTCGGAAAAATTCCCCATATTTTTTCGTCGTAATCCTGTGATTTATTCCTCGCGTCTTATTCTCTCGCGTCTCGCCGTGTCCGTTGACGACCGTCGAGCTCTCATAAGCGAAAGGTCATAGCCACTCGACGGAGTCCGGTCCATTTTCGTTCTTCCTCGATTCTCCTCGTTGCCGCGCTCGAAAGACGCGGATCGGAGCGAAACGCGGCCTACGGCTCGTTGCTATATCCGAGCACGAGGAGTTAATTCCGGTGCGGCGCGCCGCGAAACCCGGAAATCCGCTGAAAGCCCGGCTTCGCTTTTAATCCGCTCAGCGATGTTAATAATCGGTCGTGCGGAATTTAATTAACACTAGCTGCTGACGTCAATCTCATCTCGCGGATGCGCGGGACATCGCGGCGCGATAAATAAGCGCGTTGTCTTCGAACGCGGAACGCGAACGGATCTCGCGAATACCTGATGTAATCATCAAATTGATGGATTCGATTACACTATAATAGTTTGCAGTAAAAAATTACTTACTCGAATAGGACTAAGGCCCGTTTCTACCAACGTAGATTAACTTTAATCTTGATTCAACTAACTCTTCATCTTTTTCTTCTTCTAGAAATTAGAAAAAGATGGAGAGTAAGTTGAACCGAGATTAAAGTTAATCTATGTTGGTAGAAACGGGCCTAAGTATTTCTTACAGATTTTTGAATGCCAGAAACGATGCCGCAAGCCAAACAATTCCAGCACGTCAGGTTTCCAAGATAATTAAGGTTTTAATCAGTTTAATGTCTAAAAATAACTTCTTTAACGATATATTTGATGTTTTTTTGTAAAGAGGGTTGCCGTTATCTTGAAGTTTCAATTAAAAGTCATGTTAATGTATTGTCCTCTATAAAGTGCATTTCTATTTATTTCAATATCTTTTTAGCCAATGTGTGTGTGTTATGAAAGATTTAAATACGGGATTTTTCTTCAAAGTTGAACAATACATTTATATCTTTTGATCAGAATTTCAACCTAACGTTCACTTTTTTTTACAAAAAATATCAAATATCGCAAAGTAGCTTTTTTGCAAATTAAAGCTCATTTATTTCGGAAATCTGACGTGCTAATGAAATTTAACTTGGCGGCATCGTTTTCAACATCCACACATTGATAAGAACCTTGTCTGGTACAAAGTAATTAAAAAAGACATTTTTATGTAAACTAGGGTTATCATCGCTTTCTTGAGAAACGAAATCTCTCGATCGCTCCCAAAATCATATTACAAAATCTAACTTTTCTCGAATCCATATGTGGAAACAATAGACGAATAGACATAATAATATTAATAAAATAGGACACAGTAATAATAACAGTCACATGTATGTAATCTTACAGCAATTTTTTTATCTTATCACACGAAGGTGAACTCTAAAATGCTAATTATGGACTATTAGCATACCTTGGTGTAATTCTAAACAGCTGCCTTTTGATGCTAACGTTTGTAATTAAACGTAATTACGTAACGTACAATTATATTTAACATACTACGATAAATTAAGGCGTTTAACCTACTTTTAAGATACCAAACTACTTTGGTGACGTTACTTCCTAGTGCAATATTCTTCAAGATGATTCATATATATATTATGTATATATATATATATATATGTAAATGTAAACGATTCATGAATAGATATAAACAGATTCAAAAGATAGCTAAGACAAAATTAGGTAGGCCTCGTTTTCGCATTGTCATTTATTGGATATAAATAGATGTTACGATATCTTTCTCAGCTTGTTACGCAAGTGAGATTGTATAACGTTTACTTACTAGTTCCTGTGAAAATTAAAGTGCTCCGAGTACGGAAACGAACCGACATTCAAACATGCTTGATGAAACGGATTTCGAAATATAATATATTCAAACGTGATCCTATCGCTCGAAAAATCTTTCCGCCTTCAATGAGCCCTTCAGCAATTTCTGCCGGAACAACCTTACGTCTGTACGACGTAAAGACGAAAGCACATCACTCAGCGACAGATCGATGAAATTTGTAAGACCGCCGCTACGGAAACGTTTACGTAAACCAGCCCGGTAGGAACCGCTCGTATTTCTTAATCGTTATTGAGGAAGTTGCGCGTTATCATTTACATAACGTGAGCGAGCGAGTTTGCGCGCATAATACCCAACCTGCTCGAGGCTTTCGCAAGATTTCCGTGAGTCTTGTGCGGGCACCGCCATCAGGCGAAACCGGCTCTCTTTCTCTTTCTCGAGTTTTCTGCGGGATTCGTTCGCACGTGTCCGTAATGTAATCATGAACCAAAGACCGAGATCGCAGTGAGAAAAATGTCTGATTGGATCGATTGGAATTCTGGTTGAAAATGGACAAATCAGAACTTTCTGATTATATCTATTATAACACGGAAATAAAGCGTTTGGCTGAATTAATTGGAATTCTGGGATAGAAATTGAACGAACCAGAATTGTGGTTAAGTCTACTAAATTTCTGATTAAATTACTAGAATTTTAAGCAGAATTTTGAATCGTTCTTTTTTCATCCCAAAATTCCAATTAATTCAACTAAAACATTTTTCTCCGTACATATTCTAGTTGACTGAGAGAAATGTTAACCATTTATTTTGTTGATATGTGACTAACAAGAACTTGCTTACTTTTTCATTAAAAAAAAATTATATTCTAATCAAAATTTGGTTAGCTTAACTAAATATTTATTAGAACAACACAATTTTTTAATGAAAAAGTAAGAAAATTTTTGTTAATCACGTATCAACAAAATAAATAGTATATGTATCGAAACATTTCTCTCAGTGTTGAGATAACCGATAATTCTCATTGATATAGTCAGAATCTTCTGGTTTATCCAGTTTTAATTAGATATTTTTTTTAGTGCGTATATTTTCGGCGAGTTTCTGACTAATCGTGAATAAATGTAACATTCTCATGTGCCCGTGGTACACAAGTTTAAAATTACTTAATGCGTCAGAAGATAAAAGGAAAATGCATTTTCCGCGTAAAAAGATAAGCGCGTTTGATGTTTACACATGACGATGACAAAATCGATTTGTGTTCTTGAAAACATCGCAATACTTTTCTTTTGTAAAGTACGATTTTTTACGAAAAATATATCCATTTCGTATAAGAGAGTTTTTCAATTTATTTTTAAACTCTTTTTGTAAAGGAGGAAAGAAATCAATTGTTAACGAAAATTTAGTTGCGATAATTTCAATGATAAATTAAAGGTAAAAAAAGAAATCACGCGACGTTGTATCCTCTATCCGTGTCACCATGTGATTACTCCGATCAGTCTTGCGATAAAAATAGATAATAATGAGGATACTCGTCTGCGAAAATTTTAGTTTCTTCTGGGTAAATTAAGTAAGCGCGAGTAGCAGCCACGCGTGACGATATCCTTACTGCGCCAGTCGCGAGCCGGAGCTGCTTTCCTCCTTTGTCCGGTAAATACGCGGATTGATTTCTGATTAATGCGGATCTTCGCGATACTTCCTCATTGCGAAACCGCGGACGGCGCGGCGGCCGGCACAACGCGCGCAATTAAATCTCCTCCGCGAGAAGACTCCGCCGTGAAGATATTTACAAACTCCCTAAGTAGATAGTAAAAGACAAAGCGGAGAGTTGACTCGACCCATTGGCGTAAGTTGGAATCCGCTTGTAAATTCGCTTGGAGAAATACGTGAGAGAATTTAAAGCTATTTTTCGAATCTCTTTATTGATTGTATGTATGAAACATTAAATTATAGTAAATTAGAAAATTGAATAGCGTTATAAACGAGTCATTAACGTATATTTTGTGCATACTATTAATTAAGAAAGAAAAACGTTTGCCTCGTAGATTTTTTTTTTCATCGTGCACGATACAAGAAATTTACGAGGCAAACGTTTTCTTTCTTAATTAGTAGTAGCTAAAAAATATGTTAATGACTCGTTTCTAATGCTATTTAATTCTATATAATTTATTATAATTAAATATCTTTTGTCTTAATTAACAATACAAAAATAGTTTTATTGATTTAAAAATTATTTCACTTGACATAATGCAAAGTGAAAAAGTGCTAAAATTTAATATAAATTTCAATGAGTGAAAAATTTGCCTGAGAAATCGCAGCGTCATTTGACTATTCAACAAGCACGAAGATATCCGGTCGCCTGGCTGATCGCCGGTAGTTTCCGATGACGACGCCGTTGCTGGCTAACAGACGACTGCGATATATACGTAGGTTATCATCTGCATGCACGGGTTACAAAGACTGTCCCGAGCGAACGAGCGGCCGCGTAATCCTCGCGTAAGTCCGTACGGTCGTCGTATTCTTAACTTTGATACGACGTGCCGTCGTCATCGTCGAATACAAATACACGTATCGTATCGCGGCTGCAAGTCGGGCTGTCATCTTCTTGGCGTCGAAGAACGAAGGAGAAAGAGAAAAAAAAAACAAGCTGCGAGTAGCAGCTCGAACAGAAACCGGAAGCTCGGTTGCCGCGCACAGAATTGCAATTCTTTCTTCAACGCTAAATTTGGCGATGTCTATCATAAGAAGCGTTCTCTCTACCATGTACAAAGTTGCAATCTTTTCTTCCCATCTTTTCTCATAATTGAGTATTTTTTAATAGTCGGGATGTGTGTATTTAAAATTACATTCAGCATCGTTGAAAAAATATTTATGACTTTAAATTTCTATTAAGATATATATTCTCCAACTTAGCAGTTTTTAAATTATGAAATTTGTGTCTATAGGCAGTGAATGTATGTATAAAAAATATTCATTGAATTTAGATAATGATATACATATATTAATGTTAGAAAATATCGATACGCAGTGATTATATCTCTCTGGCATAAACATGTTCGATCTGTTTTTGCTGTTGTTCAAGTATCGTTCACGCTCAACGATACTCGAACAATAGAAAAAACGAATCGAGATATATTTGTACCAGAGATATGTCACTACGTATTAATATTTGTATCGATACTTTCGAATATTATTATATATGGTAGGATGCAGAGAAGAGACCTGTAACATCGAAATATGCAATTTAAATAGATTGTGAGAACCGGATTTGCATCGCAGAGCGAACTTTCCTAATAGGAATTACGTACACCGGATACCACTAAAGAGCATAGATATTAATGTCGCTGTTACTTTAACATTCGCCAGTTATCGCGTGTACATAGGTCGCGATGCGTTGATTGATTTACGATTAAATTAATAAGTGTAAGCTGGGTGCAGCCGACCCAACTCGCGCACTCGGCTTGATTTACGATCGCGTCGTGTCCGACTGTCGCGTTGAACGAGATTCCGCGATATGCGTTAAAAAATTAAAAACATTTTTTACTTCTTGACAGCAAAAGGAAATTAAGCGTAATTAACATTCTTAATATTCACGCGATAATTTTTTTCGTTTTTTGTAAGAGACAAATGTAACAAAGGAATTATAAAAAACAGACACGAAATTACAGAAATTTCATATTTCATCAGGAATATATTTTTACTCGCACTAAAAAAATTTCTGAAAATGAACGAACCAGCATATTCTGATCATAATTGGACATCTGGTTATCTCGACTAGAATTCTAATATATCAGGAAAATCTAATTTTTGTCCATTTTTCCACCACAATTCCAATTAAGTACCAGATACTTTTTCCAAAATGCATACAATAAAGATACTTGAATTTTCCAAGATGTAATTTTGAAGAAAATTTTATGATAATTATCTTGATGAGAACAATACTATGAAAAGACGATTTGTAAACATAAAGAAAGAAGCGTAGAAACGAAAGGTTACCAAATGGACGATAAGCGTCCAAGGTGACGTGAGCGTCGAAAGAACGTGGAATTCCCAAGGAGAATGCCGAGTAGAACGTAGACGGTAACTCGTGACGGAGACGGCAGAGGAGAAGACGGTCTTTTGAACGTGTAACTCCGTCTCTCTGGAAGACCTGTCACCCGGAAGCGTGGATAGAGAAACGCACACGAAGGCCTCCTCTCGGCAACTTATAGCGGCGGTCGACAGAACATTAGCATTTAAAGGGGACGGATTACCGGAATTGCTCGGAATTCCACTATACACGAGGGTGTATCGTTAGTCGCGCGCTTTCTCCGAACCGCGGAAATATCGGAAGAATGCCAGTTATTTCGATTAATATTATATCGAGGCATATCAGTAACCTTTTAATCTTTATTTTTATATTTCTCTCTCTTTCTCTCTATTTTAATTTATTTTATCTTATCTATTTTTTTAATGCATTTTTAAACAAAGTAATTATTGGAAAAATATACCGAAAACAGTTAAAGTCGAAAAACATAACATACACAAATATCAGAGGTTTACGATTCTAAACCATTGCCCGATAAATCGCGAAGAAAATCGCCAAAGAATTGCGAGTCACGAGTTTCAGCCTCGTTTTGTATAACGTCAGAGGAAACGACCGAAGGGTGGTTCGTCGAAGTCGACGTTGATAAGAGGGCTCCACGAATAGGATGAATAGAGGAAAATGAGAGGTGGGCTGCGAAAGGCGCGTATATAGAGCGGAAGGAGAAGGCGGAGGGAGATAGACGGGAGAGAAGAAAGCCTTTCTAACGTAATTCCATCGAGCTCGCCGGAAGAGCCCGGAACCCGGAAGTAAGGGAGGAAGCGCACTACCGTCGGCTACTGAGGGAATAGGTAAGGGGTCAAGGACGGAAGGGGCATGGAAATTTCTTCAGTGCCTTCTTCACTCTAAGGCTCTATCGATCGTCAAAATCGTGGACGGAGACCTATTCGGACGAGGAATGCTCCTCGACTTTGATCAAAGAGCTTCCATTCTCGTAATTAATAAATCCTTCTTTTATTTATCTAACAAAATCCGCAATTCCGATTTCGTTACACATTAATATATGCACTGAGAAAAATTTTTGATTGAAAATGGAGGAAGCAGAAAAAATTCTGATTATATTAATCAAAATTCTATTATTTATCTCTCACACAGCTGAATTATAATAAACAAAAAATTCCAATTAATGCAACCAAACTCTTTTTTCAGTGTGTGAATGATCGTTATCATTAAAATTGTCGGTAAAAACGGTGATTGCGATCTCTGAAAACGATAGATTGTACCTAATAATACATACAGGAAGATTTTAAAAAGGCAATTGAGAGCATTTACTTGATATAATATTTTATATATTTTTATAATTTACAGAATAGTTTATTAGTAAAAAGTGGCAAAAGCTACGATCTACTTTTTTTGTAGGAAATCAATTGCGCATAATATAGTTATAAGATATATAACTTACAATAGACCAGACAAACGCGATCGATGCTGACGAAGTAATGCGAGTAGGACAACTAAACTGCGTCGTTCCGGGAAGTTCTAATCTTATATTCATAACCAGATTACTTTTTCTCGCACGCGAACAAGTGGAACAGGCGAAACTATATGCGCAAACCATGTGTTTCGTTCCTAACTGGCAAACTGACTTGCCAATTTTTTTAAATTTTATTCTTTTTAATAAAAGCTTAGAGAATAGAGAGAGAGAGAGAGAATTCATATCAAACACAGAAATTTATTGCAACAAGGTAAAGAGTAAGATCTTATTATATATAAATTTATTTTAGCTTATTTTACAATTTTTACTGAAATCTCTCCGATCTCCGGATCAGTTTTCCTTATAAAAAGAGAGCCTTAGAAATTGTTTGAAACACGCGTTGCATGGATATTTCGTCTCTACGAATTGTTATTATGCAAGGGATAATCAACGTCTGTCACACGTCAATCGATTATCGTAGATCTGTCGTATATTTTAATCGCCATTGTCATCGTCGTTCGATCGATAATCGTTTATCGGTGATGCCAATAAGGTAATAATGAGCATCGCAAATAATTGGCTGCGTTCAGCAGAGAAAATTAATCAGTTAGCGCTTAGTGATTCTTTAATATGATTGCTTCTTGCCTTTAGTTCTTCACTGGATCTAAGTGTAGGAACCAATTATATTGAAGAATCACTAAGCGCTAACTGATTAGTTTTCTCTGCTGAACGCAGCCAATTTCTCTTTTCGATGAAACAGGAGTTTTGTCTCAAGTATTGAAATAAATATAAAGAGGGAGTCTGCATTTTATTTGTCTTATTAATATATTTTATTAGTTCTTTTAAATACATTATAGAATATTAAACAGAGAATAATTTTTTTTAATTCGATCGAAGCATACATATAATTATCATAATTGTAAGTTGATAAATATTGTGTGAAATATCATAAGCAAACGGCACAGTACATTTTCATTTTACCAGCGTTACAATTTCCACGTTTTGCGAGCAATGTTTTATTTTTATTGCATGCCAAGTGGGACGATCTTTAACCCCTTAATTGCATTTCAGTTGCTACATTCAGCGGTCGTGTCATTGGAAATTGCGAACGTGTTATTTCCAATCGAATAGCGTAGAAGAACATTTCTTCTATACATTTCAACTTCGAATTGCACCAAGATCGCTGTTAATTGAGATACCTCTTCTTTTCGACATAAACTTCTGTACTTTTTCTATAATTTTGGATTCATCTTTAGTTTCCTCGAGACGTCAACGTAAATATAAATTTAACGAATGTATGGATCCTCGTAAAAGAGCGAAACGAAAAACGCTCTATATATTTCTCTTTAGTCAGAGACAAATTAAGTTAAACAAAATTGTTTAAAAAAATATATATTATAATTTGCAAAGTTCTCACATATTTATTTGCTCATTTTTTTACATCATATGTATTTTCGAATATGCTTTCGCGGGAATTTTTTCGGCACTTTCGCTTTAGAAAGATGATCAAATAATACTCCTCCTTCAAAGGATCGTAAAACGTATAAGCGCTGTTGAAACTATTTGCCCGTACCCGGAGATTTTGCTCGACGCGGATATTCGCGCTTGGACGGGAAGATAGATCCTTTTATCTTCTTTCCTCTCTGCTCCCCTCCTCTTCGCCGTCTGTATCGTCAGAGAACCGGTCGGTCATCCGGACCGGAAGCACGGACCTTGGACCTCTCCTTCTTTTTTTCTGCTCTCTCGGGAGGCAGCGAGAGGAGGATCTCCGCTTCGCGCAATCGCCCCGAGTTTCGTCCTCCTCATCTCCATCGCTCTCTCTCTCTCTCTCTCTTGTTTCTTTCTCTTCTCAACTTGTCTCTGTTCCTTCTCTTCGCGTTTTTATCCGTCTTCCCCTCTGTCCCGCTCTGCTTCCTATCTTGGCTCTTTTCCTCGTTCATCTCTGTCTCTCGAATAGGTATCCTGTTCCTACAATTACTTTTACGTCCTTTTACCATCCACCTGTGCTATGTAACGGATACATTTATACAGGGTGTCCCATTGTCCATGCGCTGCAATTTTACTGAAAATAAATTTTTTTACGATTAACTTTTATACTATCGGATTTGAGGGAAATAATCGACATGCTATTTTTTATTATTTTTATATTATACACTTTGCTGGCAAAATTCCTTTTTTTAATAGAATGTAAAGTTATTTCTGTAGAGATAAAATAACCCCATCTCTCTCTGATGGATGGGAAGTTACCCTTGTAGAGGCAAAATAAACCAATCTGACGGTACCAAGTGTTGCAGGCTTTTTCTCTACAACACTTCGATCGTTCTCACCATTTTTGTACGTTTCGAACTTCTCGAAACTCGGTGAGGTCATGCTCAAGTCAAAAAGCTGGTGTGCAAAAAGATTACAACTTGGCACCGTGAGATGGGATTACTTTACCTCTACAGTGGTAATTTTCTATTTTCCCGCGGGGATGATTGGAACCGCACAGTCATGTAGCTTTAGTGAACCTACGAACTAGAATTCAATACATTATAGATACTCACAGTTATACATCACATATATCTACGTTTTTGTAAAGAGAGAGAGTACAATAAACATTTGAAAAAAAAATGAAAGTGAGATACGATTCAATTTATTAATATTAAGAAAAATAGAAATAATACAAATTGGTATGATTAAAATAGGAGAGCAAAAATGAATACTTATATTTATTTATAATTTTTAAATAATCAAATAATAAATTAACCGACTCTTAAAATTCAATTAATAAAACGATTAAAAGGGGGAATGAGAATAATAAAAATAGTGTGATAATTAGCGCGCTATTACAAAATATGTTAGTAAATTACATCACAGTTTATAAATATATAAACTGTCAAGTTTGTCATATGTTTCGGCTTTATCTTTAAACCATATAAAGTATTTCAGCGATGTCAAATAAATGAAAAAAAAAAAACGATCATTCGTAGTCCGTAGATAATGAAAGCAGAATCATGGATAAGTCTCCCATCTTCATAGTTAGGAAATACCTGTCTTCTAGTTCTTCGACTGAATGACCATGACACTGAGACCCATTTTCACAATATATGGTTACCTAAAGATTAAAGGTTACCAACAGATTCATCAAGGAAAAATTCATTCATGAATTTCTTGATTATCTTTAATCTTTAGGTTTATCTAACCATATATTGTGAAATCAAGCCTAAGTGGGGAAACGATTAATGATAGTTATATGTTACACTGTAAAGTTGTTTAAGTGGAGATTTTACTTCGTATAACTCACCTACTGCAACATGGATCGCAATATGGCTCGCAAGAGTAAAGTTCATAAGAATTTAACGTAAACGCAGAATATAATAATACATTGAATTTAACAATTGAACTATTTAAATTGTAATCTTTTAGTCCAACTGGAAGTCAAGTATGTAGTAAAGTGACGAAGAATAATGATACGAATCTAAGAGACTCATTCATTATATATAATAAATAAATATAAAGGAGCCAAATATGTAGTATAATATCAAATTAAGTAAAAAAAGAAAACAATTTACTGACTTTATAAAAGTTATTGTTTAAACTTACTTAGAATACTAACATGGTATAGAAATTCCATGTTATCTTTTAATTATGATAAAACGATTGTTCATCAAAAGGGGTCACTTTCCGGGATACCTTTGCATCACAGAAAAATTTCGCTACATATTCAGCACATTTAAATATTAAAATAAAAATATTTAATAAATTTAATAGACATTTTGGCAACGATAAGATTGATTTTTTTCATACAATTCGAAACTCACCATGACCAAACTTTTCAACTAAAACCCCCCGCAGTGCTTTACATCCGAACATCCATTATATCGAATATGATATTTTACAAAAACCTTCTTTTGTAACTTGTTAAAAACCTGATCCTTGATTTCAAGCGGATTTATCTTTCGGATTATTCTTTTCTTGTTTGTCTCTTCTTTTTCAATAGCATGTCTACGAGAAATTCAGTAAGAAAACGCCACGATGCTATGGACCATGTCCGTTTCGTCCTCTTTTCGTCCCTTCTCTTTCCTATTCCTTTCTTTTCTGCCGAGAATCCGTTTCGTTGAACGGAAAGTAAGGAAAAGGAAGACTGGAAAAGAAAAAGGGAGAATAGAGGACGAAATAAAAATTAGCGTTTGCCATGATAGTGCGTACTTTCCGTGTACTTCGAGCGGTTAAAAAACGGTGGAAAGATGAACGCGTTAGCCGCTAAGAATTAATCGATGCACATGTAGAGACTGGAATAATCTGCAGGGATCTGTATAAGAGATCTTGTGATTACTATTCTCAATTATTTATGTACGATAAAATCAAATTCAAAATTGGTTATAGTAGAACAGTCGCAAAAAGACAAATTAGAAATATCGTAAGTATGAATTAAATAAAAAATATTATTATAGATAGACATTAAAAAGCTAAGGATGCACCGGATATCCGGAAAGTATCAGGTATCATCCAGCATTTTTTTTCTACCCGACCGGATAGTCGGATATCATTAGTATCCGAGAATATATCCAGTTAAAATTTGATATTATTAAATTGTTGATTTTTCATTATACAAATGTTCTAAAAATAAGTATGCATATTCATAATGCTATAATATCTTATACATTGTTGCAAAATTACAATTTTTTCTCTCTATAGGTTTTTTTTTAAAGAAATTTTCCCGGAATCCGGTAATTTTATGATCCGGTGCATCTCTATAAAAAGCTCTATTAACGTTATATGAAAAAAAATCATTAATAGAATAAAATATAAAAATTGAATAGGTTCCAAAGAAATAAATCTAAATAAGTAAAATATAAGCCAATAAGAGCCAACACTAGATTTCCGCATGAAAAATCATTAACACATTTATATGAAATAATTTAGGCAAATTTTTAATAACTAATTTTTTTCTATTTCGTTCAAATAGTTCGTGGCTCGAAAGAATTCTTAGATTACTAACATAGTAGGAGGAAAGGTTGATAATTTTGAGATAAATCTCGAGAGGTTGAATCGCAATATTATACTTCCAGTAAATAAAGTACGGACGCTTCCATTAGCGAGAGGAAATATTTTAGAGGAAGAAGACTTCCGTGACTAATTTCCAGGACGTCGTGGAATATCACGGAAGTGGGATATTATTCTCGACAAGAGGAAGAGATTGAGAAAAGAAGTTACACAACGACTCGGCCGCTTTGAGTATCTCGCCGCGAAATCGTCTTCGAAAGCTTTTTCGCGCCTTTATCGCTCGCGAAATTTTTTCTCGCCGTGGAATATTTCGGAAGTCACAAAGAACGACGGAGCGCTTTTAAATCCGGTATATTTGTTCCAATATTTTTACGAGAAAAGCAAAAGCTCTTCGATGTAGATACAGACAATTTTATTCAAGTTCCGCGTGTTATTTTTTCTTGTTTTTCTTTTAATACGCTACGCTGTCAATCGCTTTTCTGTCGTACTATTTCTCTTTCTCTGTCTTCTTTTCTTTTCCCTTTTTTCCCCAGTTTCTCTCTTCGCTTCTCTTCTCGCGTTTCACACATACGCTCGCGCTTACTCTGGCATTCCTCACCGTCGAAATAACTATTATTACGAGTCGGATCCGGGACAAGAGACGACGATAGTCTCCTCTTTCCTTCTCGTTCTTCTTATCCCTGCCTCATCCACCACCCGCGTCCCTCGTCGAGCCCTCGCAGACCCCACACAGAATCCACGGGGCTTGTTTTATTCTCGCCTCGTATCGAGTCATCTCCGGCCGGTGGACGAACAATAGTTGGGACACTCGGTGGTTTACACCGAGTGATAATTACAGCGAAAGTGGGTGAAACTCCGCTCGAAAATTGAATACCGTGCAATAACGGTTTACAGAACATAAATCGTCGTCGCGTGTTCTGTTAATGAAAATATATCGTGAAAACATGTTGTTGAATTTTTCAATAAATAGATTACGTTTTGTGCTACATTATGAATAATTATCAACATTTTTTAAGTCAATGAATTAATTCAACTCAATTAATTCTTTATTAAAAATTATACAGAATTAATAGACATCTTTATTAAATTCTCTAGATTAGTCCTCATAATTTTATATACATGTACTTAATACAATTTATATAAATTTTTATATTTTCTCACGTTTTCTTATTTTTGTTCAATTTTTATCTCATTAAGTTTTCATCTCCTAATTCACGCATGCCTTTACTTTTGCTTTATTCACGACCATCCATTGACCCGCATCCGACTGACGACGAGTGACGAGCGGAGACATCCTATCGTTATTGCGGCATGACGATGGGTGGCTTTTATCGGAATGGGTGGCTACGAGACGATACGGCCGTTGCCAGCCGCACGCACGCACGCACGCACCTACGATCGCATTATTCTATTACGATAAATAACCGGGCAGCCAATCATTCTTCGGCGTTACTTCCCCGGCTATTGGGAACACTTTTCCGTCGACCGGACCAACATTTGTTTAACGCGGTCACTCGGGGTCTTCTCTCGTCATGTTTGTCGCCTTCGTCGCAATAACGGCTGTCGTCATCGTCGTCGAGGTTCCTCTCTTCGCGAAATGCATACCTCCACCGATTCTATTATTATAGCCGCGCACTTCCTCCTCGACATATTTATATTCGTGCGGACGGATTTCGCGGCCGGTTTCTTTCCACGATCAGAGGCGTCATAAACTGTTCCGGCGCTTTATCAAATGAAACCTTCGTTTGTTATTATCACAAGTAACGTCAATAGATGCTATTAAATTTTAGATATCGATATACAATATCGGGCACGGCTTACAGTAATTAAGAGAAAACCTGTCATAATAAATTACTGAAAAACAAGATCAATAATTAATATATTATCATTAATTAATGTGATATAATCGTATTTATAATTTGTAATTATTATGAACGCAACACATTAATATTAATATTGATATTTTAATATACATTAATATTTATAAAACGAAAGAGAAGTAAATAGAACATATCTAAATTATATTTTATACAAAATTGTCAGATATTTTTATTTTAACTTATCTATTGTTTTAACGTGATTCTGCAGAAAATATTCTTAATCGAAGATTCTAATAAGATAAGATATCGGTATCGAAAATATCAGACCTAATCATTTTCGATTTTTCTTGTAGCGCGTCTTGGTTCTTCGTTGCCAAGTTCCTCGTAGATTTGTAATATCGATGTTGCTTAACGATTCGCAATCTCATGGACTAAGTGGCGAGACAATACTTCGTGGATTCACGCAATTCCTCGAATACAGTTACATAACGTCTAGGACAGTGTTTCTCAGACGGTGAAAATAACACTTCCTTGAGAAATGACCTCGTTTGTTAATTTGTTATCTGAACTATTTTTTATCGATCTTTTCAGCTTTGATTAAAAACCGTGCGTTTTTTTCGAAAAAGTGATCAAATTGTATTTTCATAAAATACTGTCCTTAATGGAATTTATCATTTATCCGTTATTTGTAAAATAATTTTTAAGATTATTTATTTAAATATTAATATAATTTCTATTTCGATAAATCCTTCAAATTAAATTATTTCTATCGATGATATTCGATAAGCGACATAAAAAATATTAGAATTAAGTTACAAATATTTCAAGATGTAAACACGATTTATAGAAAAGATGTTGAAATAATCAGCTTCTGGAATGTATTCAGTTTTTGAAAAAATAACATTTACGTTGAAAGTCTGTAATTTTTAATAGGTATAAATCAAATTCAACAAAATATGTTTATATATAAGTTTATTTTATTGATGAAAAATATGCTAACAATCAAGTAAGCTAATAATTACTCCTAAGACGTAAACATGATCCAGAAAGAGTGCCAGTAGCAGTTACTAAAAAGGTCAGCAATATTAAAAACATGACATATTAGAAAAAGTTTTTACTTAGTTTTCATAAAAAAGAATTAATTGATTAGTTTTGTATAAATTTAAATGATCATAAAATATTAATCATTAGAATTATTAGCATATTTTTTTTAATAAAGTAAATTTATAAACATTCTGTTAAATTTTATTTATACCCATTAAAAATGGTACTGTTTTTTCTTCAACGCAATTTTTGTTTTTTTCTTTTCAATAACTGAATACATTCGAAAATGACAGCTGAATACATTCGAAAATGACAGCTGATTGATTTTCTTCCCGTAGGATACCCTGTATTAATTACGACTTATAAAATGTAAACTTCCGGGAGAAAGAAAAGAGCGTGAAATGTTCTGTGCATTTAATGTGACATCATTTTACTGCTCTAAATAATACCTCCCTCATAAAGCTCGATCGAATCATGTCCCTTCAATACTCATGTAATATCGATTAATACTGAGCCGGTCGGTCACGTGGCCTACTGAATAATTTTACGCGAATCTATTTTGATGTGTCGACCATCGTTTATTCATACGACTGACGTAAAACTTTCCGCTATCTGCGCGTCGCCGGGTCGATGCATACGCCCGACAAAATAGTTTAGCATACTAATTACTTTTGGTCTGTAGATCGCGCATTAAACCAAGCATGCTCGTCGTCGTGTTGCACGAATGATCGTGCAATAGAAAGTGTTGCACATGCACCAACTATCATTGCGCTGTTATGCTTTTTGCAAACTGTGCTACACAAGTTGTATTATAGGCATATATAGAAACAATTTCAGTCTGTACTTGATCCTTTCTTCACAAAGATTTTATTGAGTCTCTCTTTCCAGATTGAAAAAATTAGGTTTAGGATTGGGTTGAGATATATCTTTATAAATGCGCTTGTATATATATATATATATATTCGATAATACGCAAAAAAATCTTAAACTAATACATATAGGGTAACTCTGGCAAATACGCCGCGCTGGGATTTACGCCGTAGAAGTCAGAAAAAATAGAAGGAATGGGGGTAATTTTCTCGCAATTACTCTGTTACATGCCTTTATGTTATATTAGTATTGAGTTATAATTTCAGCTTCTTACTGTTAATATTAATGAAATTATTGTGACTTGAATCGATTTGTCACTGTAATAAGTAACGCCATCATAAATTATAATTTACATAAAATGATTTCTGCAGGGCGTGTAAAAGACCTAGTGGTTATTTCGCGATACATACGTGTAGAGGAATAAAGTAAAGCATGTTTTATAGCAAAATATAAGCGCTTTGCTTTCGTATTCTTTGTTTAGTTTGTTGTCTTGTATATCCCATCTATTTGGGATATACGGCATTTTTAGCGGACGGGATTTATGCCCAAAGCATACAATGAAATACGTATCTCATGTCATAATACTTGTAATATATGTAGGAAGATTGTAATTATTATTTATTACTTCATATACATATTTATTGTTCTTATTTGTTAATAAAACTTTAGAAACGCATTTTGTAAATTATTGTGTCATTTTACGTCTCATTTATATGCATTATTTGTAAATTCTGAGCCGTACACACCTCCCTTCTCCCTATGAGTAGCCATATATCCCATTCCTATAGGATATATGGCAAAAATGCAAGGGTTTCAAAATGTTTATTTTTTAATACGAAAAATAAAAATATTTCGAATTTCTAATATTTTTTTCATAGTAGTAAACAAAGTTTTTACTGATATAGTTCGTTTATTTTAAACATAGTAAATAATACTTAATACAGTGTAAGTAATACTTAAATCAAGTTTTTGATAGGTGCGGCGTATATATCAAAGTTACCCTACATTTAAAGATATCTCTTTATATACTTCTTTAATTATTTTTATCTTATACTTCCACGTCCGTATATCCCCTGAAAGCATTTTTGTGTTTGATGATTCACGCGTGATTTTTCATTACAGAAAGGAAGCGAAATAGATACAGTTGAGCATTTGAGTGTTAAGTAAAATAGAGCGAAGGAGGAAGGTGGGCGAAAATTCGTCGATTTTAGCGCGGCTCTCGAGAGTGGGTGATTGCTGTGTCGCACTATTGTTTCTCATTGCCCAGCGGACGCTTCCTGTTGGCAAGCACTTCCTAGTGGCGTATTTATACACGCTACTACTAGACGCGGATCCGCGTTCCTAGTACACACCGACCGTGTTCCTCCCCTGTGTCGGCGCGATTCCTTTGGCTTATATTAGGCGCGATCGTCTCCCGCGAGCCGTACGCTCGAATCTCGAGATCTCGATTTAGCAAGATGGGTCTCCTACGAGCCAATAAACTCGATAAATCCGGAACGTGTGTCCGTTAATACTACAACATACGTGAGTGAGTTAGCACGCATTGTACGTGGAAATGAATGTTTCTTGTTTTTCTTTATAAATTTAATTGCTCTACTTCTCCTAGTTTTTGGTACGATTTTATTATTAAGAGAAAATTTAATTGTTGCTTCTTAATTTATTTCAATTCCAATAATATTTTATATTACTTGATTGTAAATAAACTCATACAGTCGACAATCGAAAAATTCGATCGCCTTAATAGCCATTAAGTTTTTGCGAATTACGTTGGATTGTAAATACATTTATCTAGATGGAAACCTAATTAATTCAGCAAAAATAGTTCAATTACTGGCGAAAATACGTTTCATACTATTCGGATTATTAACTCAATTTTTCCGAAAAAATATTTATAGAAATTTACAGTTAATTTCTAAAGATTTGCTCGCATATCCATCCTTTTGTACCTACTTTATTTTTTCCAGTTTTGAGATTCCAAGCTTTTCTAGTAGTTTTTTTAAAAAGATTACGATTCGGTTTCTTCTATATTATTTCCTTTTTAAGTCTATTATCTTTTTTTACATTTTCCGGACATTCTGTGACGATATTAGCATTATCGATATTGCATTGATTTTGTTCTTTTACATTTAGAAATTTTTTCTGGTATTGCATTGCATATTGTTGTTTTGCTATATCTGATTTTCTATCGGTTAAAATCACAAATTAAAATAACAATACTAATGCTAAATATACTATGTCGATAATGTTCCTTTTGTGTATTCTTTGACCTTTTCCGTAAAATATTGTAGCCGTAACGAATTTTTTAAATATATGTGGATACTAACATATTTTACAATTCTCTTACAAGTTTTAATATGAATGAAATCTAACTTTGCCTGCTGCTAAAATTAAATAATTACAAAATATTCGTTTAAAGATAATAATTAGATCGGTTTTAGCAAATTATTTTGCTCCACTTCATAATTTATAACTTTACTAAAATAATTTTTTTTTTTTAATAATCCGGTATTAAAATATTGTACATGTCACGCTGGAACAAATCTGCATCTAATAGCTATAAGTTTATTATTGCTCAGTCTAATGTGAATTTAACGTGCAGGTCATTAAAAGCAACCGCAGGGAGTGTATTTTGTCGACACGTTATACAAACACGTCTTTCTTTCTCTTGCTGACTTTACTTCAAATGTTCTACATGGATGCACATGTTTGCATTTATGTTCTTAGAAGCGAACTTATTGACCATTTTTTAGTTTTTTACTTTTTTCTTTTTTTTTATCTCTATAAAATATACATCTTTTAATATTCCAAAAAGCTTTCGAAGCTGTGACGAGTCGCAATGATAATTTTATCTCTTTTATCTCTTATCGTATCGCAATTTTCAAACGTTTGCGAACGTTGATTAAATACAAACGATTCTTAAGGGGGAAGTCTTATGAATCTTTAGAAGTCGAAAAATAAGATGTTTTTAGGAATTTTTTTAAAGAAAGTTATTTGTTTAAACATTTTGAAGTTTTTACATATAAAAGGCATAAGGTTTCATGATTATTTCTAATTTTTTTCATATTGGGCTTCTCCAACTATTACGATTTAACTAATGATGACCTACGATTTGCGAGAGCTTTCGTTTCCGTTCTAAGGGACTGATATAAAAAAATCGAAATATGTTTTACTCGTTAAACGTTGTGTTTGGTACAGAACCTATAAAATGCTTCGAAATATAAAAAAATAATAAAATAACGGCATGTTATAGTAAAATTAAAACTTGAAAGTTTATATTTTTATTTTGACTGGTTGTCATTTTATTATATTTATTCTTTGAGATATTTTAGAAGTTCTTCAAAAACAACATTCAACGTACAACAAACTTTTCTAATTTCAGGCTAATAAGATGGAAGTGAGAGCTCCCGAAAATTGAGGCTATTAGTCAAACCATAATAGCGAAAGGAGCCGGAGCCGAATATAAACGCAAAAATTTAGAGATAATCATAAAACATTTATCTTTCATGTATAAAAAAATTAAAATATTAAAAAAAATAGCTTTTCTTAAAAAAAAATCCTAAAAACACTTAATTTTTTAATTTTTAGATGAGACTTCCATTTAAATAATGTTTCTTTTGCATAGTTAACAATTCTAGAGGAATGATTTTTTGATTATCGCGTATATTCTTTTGACAAAAATGAACACCCCTGAAGGAAATAGAAATAAGGAATGTAGAAGCGTAAATAATGGACTGTTAAATCTTTCTGAAATGTCGAATTCATTGAGATGAATAGCCAAAAGCAATAGTCCCGAATAGCCAAAAGCAAAAGAGAAACATAGAGAAAAAACGCGACAGAGAAGTGGGGAGAGAAACGGAAGAGTGCTTCTAAGAGGAATGGAAGGAGCAGGCTGTTTCCCATGACGAGAGAGTACTGACGCCGAGGGTAAACCAGGCTTTTTATCGACTTCCGGCGTTACTTGCATGCACGTGCATCGGAGGCCACACGTTGCTCTCTTTGTGGTCGTCAGCGGTTCTCAGTCGCGTAACGTCATCTACTGCGCGTAACAGGTTGTCGATTTCTCGTCGTAGCTTACTACCTCAGCATTCTCGATACACACCACCTTAGTGCTACACAAGTGGGTGCGGATACCTTATTCGAGCATGAATAAATCCGTAATAATACCGGACCCTCGGGGTAGAGATTTCGGAAAGAGATCATTCAAGGAAATACATGGACTGGAACACGTGAGATTATCTCGAGCGATCAACGGGTACGATACCTTGAGTGCTAATTGTTAAAGACCGTTCCTTAATAACAGTGCGCGCTGGACCTTTCGGTCAAACGCCTTTCGCAAGTGTGTATATCGTGTGTGTCTCTGGTGGCGAAGTAACATGTGGAACACCGCTCGAGGGCGACGCGGATCCAGAACGTATCTGCGTCGAGATCTTCGAAACGAGCAGCGCTCACCCGCTCAAGAGCATTGCGGCGCGATCGCTTCCGTCTCGGTCGAGATACAAGATACACGTCTTGGTGTTTCTTTACGAGTTCTTCGTCTTTCTTCCGCCAGAGAAGGAATGAGGGTAAACACCCAGAGATAAAATCTCTATAATTATGATAACGCGTTAAATACAACGATTATTTATATTTCACGCAATTCCGTACATGTGATTCATGTTGTCGCATAATTATATAATTCGCTGCAAATTCTTTTGTCGTTGCGTCGCAACGATAAAAAAACCTGAAATTTCGATCTTGAAGTATTGGCAAGAACGACGCAAATTAAACTAGATCGGCGCGTAAAGCGGACACGCGTAAGGACAAGTTGTTTTCCCTGGAATCGGCGATCGTGCGTAGCGAAACGCGTCTCACGGAGACGCGTGCGAAATCGCCAACAGGTGTTACCGGCGTAATCGCCGACGTATGATTTTATATACCTGACGGCGATCATGCGTAATTGCACCGCAATTTATCACGGCAGTCGGGGCGCACGCTCGTTACGAAGAGACCTGCAGATTTAAACTCGATCGCGCTTCCTTTTGAAACACTGTTTGCATTACGATCTATAAAAATTCCTGCAACTGTGTCTATATTTAGCACTCAGTTTTTCCTACGTAGAAAAAACAATTTTTCTGAAACATATACATTTAAAAATTTAGGTAGATGCAGATCTGTTTATATTTCTTAAATTTATATTCTTTATTAAAGCTTAAATTTTCCAGTATACTTTTCGTATTTTTCCAAGTAATCTCGAAATTAAGTCTCGATAAAAAAAGATCAGGGAGGTATTTTCCTTTTACACGGAAAGAATGACTTTGCCAAAGTATCTAAATACAGATCTGAAAATAATTTTGTTGGAATATAAAAATTTAATTTAATCTAATTTATTTGTGCATTAATTACAAATAAAACGAAAATAAAGCGATTACAGAGTAAAATTACAAGTAAGATTACAAGAAAAATTAAGTGTACATGGTGCACAAAATGGCACCAGCAAAATCTGCTGTTCTAACGCCTACCAGAAAATGAGAGAGTAAAAATTACAATTACAAAAAACGCAAAGCGAACTTAACATAAATTTAACAATATAATTAGAAAGTTGGAAATACAGAATATATAAAACGTAACGCAACATGACGTAACATAAGTTTATTGTAGCATAAATTGTGTGGAACATTCAAATTGATTACAAAAATATAAAAATTTTTTATAACGTTATCACAAGCTTTTAACCGTCTAAACAATTATTTTGAAAGTCTAATAAAATTATTTTTTTATCTATATTTAGTTAAATTTTTAGGTACTGAAAAAATTTTGTTCATTTTTGGTCCAATGAATGATCGTTAATCAATGTCCGACTTAATGTCCGATTTAATATAGTTAATTCATTGATAGACTGGATTGATTTATACAACTATATATTCATTCTTGCAATTCTAGGAATAGTTTTGTAATCTAAAGCATTATAAGAATTCATTGGACCAATTTTTATTATTTTTTCATAATTCAATGAATAATTTATTGTATTTACGTACAGTTTTGGTTCAATGTACTTTCTATGCAAAATCATTCTTTTCGTGTAGAGAGGGAAGAACCTCCTTGATTTGTTTTTAGAGATTTAATTTCGATATCACTTGAAAAAATATACGAGAAATATTCGAAAATCTTTTAAGGGCTTTAATAAGGAATATAAAATTCAAAAGTAGATTTTTCGCAATCCGTCTCGTATAATGGGCTGAGCAATGATCATTTTTGACTCGTGGCGATCTCTCGTTGAATTTCCACAAGGCAAACATATATCCCGGACCATACCTGACATGTCGACATTGGCGGGCAGGTGCCTCGAAACTATCAGCCAGAGCAGAGAGAAGGAAACGAATCTGGAGGGAACGATGGCAGAGTGAGTGTCGAGGGCACAGAGGAAAGAAGCAGGAGACGAATGGAGGAAGGGGGTGGTGAACGAGAAAGGGTCACTGACACGTCGTCGAGTCGAGTCGTTTTATCGGTCGAGTGCGCAGCCCACATGGTTAAGCTACGTCCACGCCGTCCTGCTCCCCTTTCATTCTGTGCCGAGATTCGATCTCTTGCCTGGTCTTCTTTTTACATTTTCTATATTAAATTAATATGTATTTTTCGTGATTTTACGCATGAAGAACAGGAGGTAATAGTTGAATTCATTTGGTAGACGTGAATTCACATGTTATTTTGCATATTTCACAAGTGATGCATTTAATCAAATTCGAAATCAAATTTTTTTTCTTGGTAATAAAATTAATTTAATCTAATCTCACGATTTTCTAATCTTCATCGTATATTTTGGTCTTTCAAATATTTCCAATTGAATGTCCTTTAAAACATGGTTTGTTCGAAACTGCCGAAGAGACAGATATATTCATTAATTAATACTTCTGGCCGTTACTTTTCTAAAATTTGTCGAAGAACTTAGACATATAAATAATCGGTTTGAAATAAAATTATAAAAAATATTCTTCTTTTTGAAGGCAAATTACTTAAGTTTCAAGGCCTACATTTATATGCAATAAGCAACCTCGATTTTTCTCTTATCTTTATTATTATTCATTTACAAAAGATTTTCGAAATATTGCGTCATATATCGTCGCGAGAAAAAATATTTGACAACTGGATTTCGATTCATGATCACTACGGTTTTTATTTATCCAAGTTTTATTTGCGCAGTTTTTTTAATAACGTCACAATATCTTGTGCAGCTGAGCAACCAGTACGCGAAATTCTAAAAATACTAAGCTTTATAATACTTCGACAATTACGGTCTACATTCATATCAGTTAAATAACGCTGCGCAACATACGAAGTGAAATGAAGATGAAAAGACAGAAGAAAAAACGATTTTAATTGAAATATTTATTATATATAAATATATAATTGCGAGTGATTCTTGTTTTATTTTCGATTTTAATTTGATGTTGGTAACTCTTTTATTTGTTGATATACCTGACATATTAACAAATAAAATTTTTAAAAATATATAAAACTGTAGAATGTTATAATTTCTCATTTACGATTCTACGTTTTATTAGGCAAATTAGCAAATAGCTAATTATTCGGCAAATATAATAGGAATTATAATTATATTTAATTAAATCGCGTTGGGTCAGGCAACCGCACGCGACTTAATTCCGCTACGTAATCGGGGATTCTTCCAACATCCTGTGCTTCATCGAGATTTTTTCAACTCGCGGGTTATCGTCGGATGATCACAAGAGCGGCGCCACACTGTTAAAAGTCGTTTTCCAGCTAAATGCTATTATTTCATCCCGCATTTCTTTCGCCACACACAAGCTAAATAGATAAACGTTATTTTATTTTATTGAAAATGTAGAACGAGTCTCCCCGGAGTCCACAGATTGTTTAACGAGGCAACAGATTATTTACACAATTGCTATTACGACTAACGATAAATTGTGATGAATCTAACGAGAATGTATTTGGAACTTCGTAAAGTACAAACAATCGTCGCACCATACAAATCGATGAACTAGCGCTTGCGAAATAAAAAACGATTTTCCATCGTCCGGCGTTGAAGACGCGATATTTTTCTTGCCGATAAAGGCTTATCTTCAGACTCGCTAATGTGCGTTGCAAGCGAAATTATGTGCATGCGCACAGGTGGAACACTGCTGCGTTATCGAATATTTCGTAACTTGTGTCTGTATGGAAATGAAGTGTAACAGGCGTGATGAAGAGAGAGGGAAAACAAAGAGAGAGAAAAAAACGGAAGAAGCACATATACAGTCATGTGATAAGTTTTTCGAATTATCCTATAATAACGTCGAAAGAAATTACTGAACGAGGGAAACATCGAAATTTACATAGCGTTTACATATATTTACATATATTTACAAAATATACAAAACAGCTATTTGCATCGTCGAGCATCGGTCAAATTTTATAAATAATGCACAGTAAAAAAACATTTTGTGTTTGTGTTACAAATGGCCCACTCAAGTCCTTGTAAAAATTTTGTGTTGAATTTTTTATATATTCGAGTATCAATTTAACATAATATTTATAATTTAAATATTTTGTGCTAAATTGATATTCAATATTTCGTAGTGTTAAATAACGCAATTTATAAAATAAGTGTACAAATGGCACAAAAATATATGTTTTAAAATGTAAATTCTAAGATTAATGAATAAAACGTGTTAATTTAGCATATAAATGTTAATTTTACTGAAAAAAGTTTTCACAGTTTCCTGACAAATTGTGTCAGTGTTATAATTTTTGCGTTATTTTTTTTACATAATATTTGTGTTACTTTCTAAGACATTCATTTTGTGTTAAATTGACAAAAATTTGAAGATCGTTTAGGACACATGAAACGTATTAAATTTAACACAAATTTTCTAACTGATAATTAATTAAATATATGTCCGAATTATCGATATATCGAATTACTGATTAATCTTGATCGTACAGAAAGCTCAATATAAATCGGTAAAAATTCCTGGATTCGATGATTCCACGAATTATAGGATGAAGAATCCTTGATTTAAATGATGCGCGCATCTTTGTGTGTAGCAGGTAAAAGGAAGAATTGGAAAATGTTCAATCGGAAGGAAGGTGAAACTTGTCGAAAAAGCTGACTGATTGATATCTATTTTATTAGTACACTTGTTCTCATCGTGACGAAACGTCGGAAAATCGAGGCCGCTAAGGAATCTCGCGAACACGTTAAATCGGTCAATATAAGCACCGGCTGCGCACCTGTAACATCGCTTTCGCTCTCACGACCTCCAAAATTCCGTCCGTATACCTCGACGAATCTGAAGAAATCGAACGCCGACGAACAGTAAGTTCGCGCGATTATGTATACAATTGCGTTTCGCGAGAAGACGAAGTGGAAAAATAATTCTTGCGTACAATCTATTATCGTAATATTTTCTATGAAAACATCGTCAAAATTCCACAGAGATTTTGCAATTTTACAACGTGACTATCTATTGTTAGCACATTAGTTATTAATAGGTTTCTTCAGGACTATACACAGTAAAAAAAGAAATGTTAATTTTAACATTTCTTACATGTCTCAGGAGGTCCACTCTAAATTTTAAGTTAAAGTAACTCATTCTGTGTTATTCATTGATGAATTAGTAATGTTAAATAATTGACATAATACTTTACATTTACATTTGTTATTTTGACTGTAAGAGTGATGTAGACATAACATAAATTATGTAATAACTACATAGAAGAGTAATTAAAGTAAATCATAAGAAATATTAATAGAACATTTTCTTTCGTATAATGTGAAAAAAGTTAGGATCTTATACGTTCTTGCAGAGAAGAGAGAGGAAAAAAATATTTTTTAATTATTTTTATGTACGCGCGTACAATTAACTTATATTTACATATATTATTCTTTCTTATTATATAGTTACAATAACGCATCGGATATATATTACAATATTCCTGAAAACGCATGGGGTATCGATGAGATTCGGACCTAAGATCTCTTGGGTGGTAACCCTAACTACGCTAAGCTATAATATCACTTGTTAATATTATGGATTTTTGTGTTAATATATTTACTGTAATTATTTTGAAGTAAATTATATTTTATTCTGTGTTATATCAACATACAAATACTTCAAAAAAAGTTCATTTACCTTTTGTGTTAAATTAACACATGATAATAATTATTTTAACTGAAATTGTGATAGAATATTTGTAATAGAAAATTTGATTATTTTGTGTGTCAAAATTAATGATTATTTTAAGATTTATTATAACTTTTCTTAGAATATTAAATTGCCTTTGAGACATGTAAATTAATTGAAACAATTGTGTTAAAAATACTCAAAATAATATTCCATTTTTAATTGACATACACAAAGGTTAAGTTACAAAGATAACATAAATTTAACACATGAAGACATTACAAAAATAATAACATAGTTATATGTTAATTTTACATTTGAAGTAATAATCAAAACATGGTAACACAAGAAAATTTTAATATATGGACGCAAGATTTTTTTGTGTACAATCGATTTTTTCTCGACTGTACAGATAGGATGGTTTTGCGGAAGTGTCTAAAAATATAACTAGATATAGATCTGAAAATGGATAATTTGGTTGGACTATCAAAATAATTTATGAACGCTCAAACTGATTACTTAGATATCAAATGAGTAATAACAACCCAGTTTCTTGATCACTCAAATAACATTTTGTTGTTTTTAACTTTCATGTATGTCAAAATATAAATCAATCCATTTCTGTAGTTAGTTTCAAAGTAATCAACGTTCATTAATGTACGCATTTAATAAATAATGAACCAAATTCGAGTCGAATACATGTTTTTAAATTAAATTATTCAACTTTATTGCTTTAGTTAAATTAATGATATATTAAGTAGAAGCAGTGGCGACTTATAGAAATGAAAATAACTCAAATTAGGTATAATTTGACATTATGAATTTAATAGTGTAGAATGTCAACTTTTTACAGCATTATTCATCATGTTTGAAATTCCTAATAAATAATTATTTTGATACATGATTATATAATGGTCCAAAAAAGTTATATTTGGACCTGTATTAGCTAAATTTTTAAATACTTCAACAAATCGTTCTTTCTATGCGTAGAAAGAATTCCGTTGTAATTTTTCGAGATCACACGAGTTTGAGAATCAAGCTGCGGTTGATGATACACTGCTTTCCCCATTTAATGATACAAGTCGACACAAGCGTCATTCTATCCTTCTTGACATTCAGAGAGTGACAAAGATAGAACGACACTTGTGTCAAGTTATGTCAACTGTGTCTCCTAAAAGGAAAGCAGCCATAATTTCTATCAGAATAAATTACATTATGTTGAAGAGTTTGCATTCTTCGGATACGATCCGGTCCCGACCGAGCAAATTTCAACATCCATCATTATCAATATTTAATGAAATAACAATCTCACCGATTTCCATGGCGAAGCGCGAGATCTCGCGGTTTATCGCCGGCTGATCGGAGGTTTCGACAACGTCGTGTTATCTCCGTTCTGATCCGTGAAATTATCTCGTACTTTCCGTATCGGCACGACACGTTCGCGGCGCGACGTGGAAGCGACGATAAGGTTTTCACGATTCGGACCATGATCGTGAAGATTCGCTTCCGCCTCGAGGGACAGTGCGCGCGCGTGCGCATCATGATTAAGTCGCCTTCTGTTTTATTCGAAAAGCACGAGCTCGTGATAAGCGCACGTCGATAATGCACGTATCTCGATACTTGTCGTGCGTCAAACGCATAAATACTTGGAAACGCAACGCGAAGGATCCGACAGATTTTATTGACGATGTCAAAAGAACATCGTTTGACAAGTAAAGGAAGAAAATATGATGACGTATTCGATGTTTTCTTTGAAAAATATTTCAAACGTACTCTAATTAAAATTTTTTTTAAATTGTGATCTCTTCCTATTGGAATGTGTGCTCTAATTATTACAATATCTAAATATACAGTTAATTAAAAAAACTTCCCGATCGGGGACAGTCTGAACGAAAGATAAAATAAAAGAATAAAAATATTATCTACGTTATAGCGAACGAGAGAAATTCCATCGCTACCGAAAGGAAAAGACGCGGATGTTACCACTTCTCGAGTGAAGAGTAAATGGGAAATTATTTGGATTTCTGATTAGATAAAGAACGTGGCGTATCTGATTATCGTTTCATGCGCGACCTTAACTGCGTCCGACTGTGGAATGAAAATTGTGTGAGGGAAAGAGCCATTTATTACACCGCGCGACTGGTTCACCGGTTCGTTAGTTAAAAAAGTTCCGAGAGTGGAAGTGCTTAGTGGAGCTCGTAATTGAAAAGTCGTATGGGTGTCTTCCGTGTCTTTTTCCACGCGACCTTGGACTGGTCGGCGAACTCGAGTATTCTCGATCATCGCAAGCTCGACGCTTGCGTCACGTTCTCGCAGATTCACGAGCAAGTTGGTGAACTAAGTTTCCAGCAAGAACAAGTTATTAGACGAGGGATTTTATAACCACCTGACGAAAGTTCGAGGTTCGTTTTCTTCATACTTAACGCGCCAAATTTATTTTCATTGCTCTTTCATCGCAATTTTTGAATTCTTATCGTTGAATATAAATTGCAATATGTGTTGCAAGTCTTTTGTTCCAGTGATTAAATCAGCGATTTGCAAATTAACCTTGCAAGTAATACGTAATTCTATGGTGAAATAAGACGTAACGTATCTAACCTTTAATAAATTGATTGTCGTCAGAAAACTGAAAAACTTTTTATTTAAATAGACAATCTTTGCAGATTCGATGAGTAAAAAATGATAACAAATAGTTACTGGCAGAGGTATTAAATATATTTAATTTATTAAAATATTACAATCATAAATAACGTTTTAACGTTTTAAAAACTTAATCAGTATTTTCAACTTTTCTGGAAGAGAGTATATATTTCTATACAAATATTATCTATTAAACGGAAGTTATCTCAACTATTTTCTAACTGTCGTGCAGCGATATTTCAATGTTTTTAGTTTAGATTCTTTTATCCGGCAAGACTTAACGCTCGTACAGTGCGATATGTTCGCATGAGGAGTGCAGACGGATATTTACGGAGCGTCCCGTTGTAACAAAAGCGAAGAGGAGGGCAAACGAGAACGAAGGAGAAGGAAGGCGGAGAGGAGAACGTCGTCGTGCATTCGGCCGCTACCGCGCATTTGTTCCGTTGCACTTCTCTCGACTGCTCGACTTTCTCCGGTCGATCTCGGTACCGCTCGGAGGCCAGCTTGCGGACACCCGGATCCGTGTTTACGCGTGCAACACGCATAACGCACGATTACGCGGCTAGCGCGTAACTCGCGGCGCGGCCACGTGACCGCCGATCGCCATCGCCGGTGGTGCGCAAAGATCAACGACGAAGATAACGTGAAATATCACCGCGTATTTTTATAGCGTTAATGAATTAATTTTTTTATATCAACGAAAAATAAGGGATGAAAATCCGAACCGAGCAGATATTCGCCAACAGCTGATATTTTGGATGCTGCACACAGAAAAATATAACACACTGTATACATGAGTAATAACGAGTAATGTTTCAAAAGTTCATATATCCGCAAATCTATCATAAGTTCATCACAAACATCAAATTTATTCAAAATATATTCTGCAGTAAGTTTATAATTACTTCAATCAAGATTATGAAATTAAAACAAATTCGGTTTACTTATTATATAAAGTCGCTTCTTCGTTCAATTTTATATTCTTCAAAAGAAAATTAATTCTTGTTTTCAGTACATATTTAATGAATTCTTTCTTTCAAAAATTTGTAATAAATATATTAAGATTATTATTAAGAAGATATTCATTGTTAAAGATAATTGTTATTTAAAAGAAAGAAAGTAAATTGAGTACTCCGTTTTTCTTAGCAATGATATTTTTCTGTATGGGTATTACAGTTAACAGTAATATTCGTTAATATTAACTCCAAATACTTATAACGTACTTTTTATTACACCGAGGGCTACGGTTATTTCTTATTTCATTAAAACACATTCTTAACGTTTAAATCGCCGTGGTAAATCAGATTTCTTACACTTAGGAAAGATACCGATATGATAAGATTACTCAATTATCTACACTAAGAAATGTTTTGGTAACCATTAATTTTATTTATATGTGTGACTAACAAAAACTTCCTTACTTTTTTATTTAAAAATCGTGTTGTTATTGTATCGTATCGTTTAATAAAAAGTTTGATTAGAATAATCAAAATTTGATTATACAACATAATTTTTAAACGAAAAATTAAGAAAGTTTTATTAATCACGTGTCAACAAAATAAATAGTTATTTGTACCAAACATTTCTCTCCGTCTATATGACTGTACAAAGAAGAAAAATATTATTTTCTTCTGTAGAACCGTATACGAGTAGCGTTAAGAGGCGGGTCAACAGCGTCATCGCTGAAGCATCGGTAACGCGTCATGCACCGCGAATGCGTTTCCTTATTGCAGCTTATCTCTCTGTAATCGTGCTTGCGACGATATTCGGACTTCGCGGAAACTTCCACTTTCCGCGAAGAATCCTTAATTCGCTGACCTTCGCGAATAACGTAGAAATGAAAATATCGATTTTATTTTCTCCCGCATTATATATATTGTATATCAATTTTTAATACTGTGATATCCCTTTTGTCTCTCAGTCGAAGATAGCTCAGTCGAAAATCAACACATAAATATTATTCAACCTGTCAGATATTATTTTTGAAGTTTGTCGACGTTATCTATACAAATTTATTTTATAAATCTGTCTATAGATATTTCGAATAAAATCGGAATGATGCTGGAAGCTATATTATCAATAGCACTGTTTTATCGCCAAAGTAACATCCAACGCAAGTGACGGATCGATTGCCACAGTAAACAATGAACGTTGACATTTGAAATCCTGTATTACAACAATATCTAACTGGCATATCTAGTATGTATAAATCACCCGTAAAAGTTTAAAGTGCGGCATAAAATTGACAATAAAATTGCGGACTTTAAGCGAAGCGAATAACGGATGACTTGCGAAGAGATGAGAATATCGAGAGCGAAAAAAACGAATATAAAAAAATCTCGGGTCGAGAATGCCATGTTTTTTTTTAGAAATAAATAACGCGTTACATGGAAAGGATTTTAAAGTTTTTTTGCTAAAATTTAGCTAAATATAGATTTAAAAATAATTTTGTTAGACCATCAAAATAATTATATAGGAGATTCCAACTAGTTGCTATAGAATGTCAAAATTTTTTGTACTATTACTCATCATAACTTAAAATTCTTACGTAATTATTTTAATAATCTAACAAAATTACTTTCAGATCTGTATCCAGCTAAATTTTTAGATAGCTGTTTTTTTTGTGCACCAGGAAAAAAAATTTAGTGCCTTTAGCAAAACTGTTTGTTGAGGCATTTTTAACAGCAACCAAATATTTGGTTTATAGAACAAAAAATTTAGTTTGCGAAATAATTTCTTTGTTTTGTAAGCAATAATATGTTTCAATCAAATGTTTGTTGTTATTACAAAATTTTGGTTCATGGAACAAAACATTTTCCCTAATGATGTAAAAAAAGAAAGATGAACGTAGTAAAGAGGCAAAAATAGATCTCGGATATGCGAGAACCATTAAAAATCGCTATCGCTATTACAATGTCCGCTAATTACCGCGTCGGTTTACATATCTCGCATTGGTATATATTGCCATATTAATCAGCGCGAGGTAGTGTGCCTCGACATCGGCGGACAAAGACAGGGACCGATAAAGCGTCCACGTGCGTGCTTGCATGCGCGGCGGGCGAGTGGCCGGAGAGAGAAAGAGAAACAGGAAGTGAAGGAACCCGGAAGGGTACGGTGCGAGGAGGAAGAAACGCGAAGCGGGTGTCCGATAGAGAGAGAGGAGATAAGGCTCTCCTTCGCGTTCTTGAGCGTTATACATGATAAATCTTAAATCCTGGTTCAGACGCGCACCAAGGACCTTCCTCTTCCTCCTTCCACTGCGCGCGAACCGATTCCTCGTGCCTCCTTGTACGTACCTTTTCCTGGTTGTATTTTCAGACATGCACCCACACGAGGTCACAAACTACGCGCACGCACGCACGCACACGCGCACATACGTCATCCACCGTCGCCTCAGGCGTGCATCGATACCCGTTACTTTTACTCAATAATTGGTGAACAGTGAATAGGTAGCACTGTGCCACGCGATATTTTTCCCAAGTTCCATCGCGCGGCACGCGATCGTTCACGAAAGAAAATAAAATAATTAACAAAATTGCACGAAAATATATAATTAGGAAAATATATAAGATCGTTCTCCCGATACTAAAACCGCATCGTTGTTTTAAATATCGATGATATTGCGTCAACAGCAAATGTGATTCTTCATTTCTTGCATGACTCATACGTACTGTTACCCGTCAACCGCGTCGAGATAACATTCGTAGAATTATATATTATATTTTTTATCATCTAATTCCTCAGGGGCTCCGATAACTATCGCTCGTGATTAGACTCGCTTTCCGAATAAACCGTTTAGACCGAACGGTTCTTACCGGCGACTATTATGCCGCGCTGGAAGCGTGACACACGGACGTGTGTTGGCGCCGTTCACGCTTAATTATATCGACAGACCGGCCGGTCCGCTCTAATGAATGATCAGCGTGTAATCGACGAGAGCGATCGTTATCACACGGTATCGTATTATTAATGCACATTAATCGTTATGATCGCACGATCATTTCGCGCGATAAGACGAGCAAGTCGAAACTTGCCTTCGCTTTATTGACGCACGGCGACTTTTTGCCTTTCCCGATGTTGCAAAACCGTCTGTGTGCGTTTCATCCGTCGTTGCGCATCCCGTCTATGCGTACGTGTGCGCTTCTGCGTGCGTGTGCGCGCGTACATCTGCGGATGCGTGGTGTACTTACCTACTTCCTTCTCCACCCGAGGAGACACCGACGTCAAAGCTAAATTGTTACACCGCTCGGACTGTAATTTCTTGCGAGATCATCGGCTCGTTCCTAGTCGATATTACCAAAGACGCCTCTCACGTTTATTGTTGTATTAGATCCTTGAACATTATAATTGGTCCATTAATATTTTTCTTCTTTATGCAGATTTTTATTGTGATTTTTATTCATCGTGAGAAATTGATTGTTTTACCGCGAGGATATAAAATATACAAGATAGGAATACATATATTGGTATATCTATCGACAGATATATTTTAAAATTCTTATAAATTAAGTTAATTAATTATTAGTAATTGGTCGTATACACATATACGCTGAGAGAAAAAATGCTTGTAATTATCATAACTACAATTTATAGTCATTTTTAGGACAACTCTATTTATAGTTATTTTAACTACGCAAATAATAGTCACACACTACTTGAAAAATTTTTAGTTTTTTCTTAACATATTTTTTAGTTATTATTACCACATAAATGTAGTGAATTTAAGAAATAATTACATTCACTATAATTGCGATTGAATTTACTGAACAAAAAATATTTACTATTTATATCTTGATATTTTATTATGTTAATATTTTAGATTATCATAATTTATAGTATAATTTTTTTATGTTTAAGAGAATTATAAACATGTATATGATTATTATTACTGATATAGCAGTAATAATCATAAAAACGAAGTTTCTAACTACAACTATTCTACCATGCAATTTTTATGAGAAATATCAAACGCTTATCCCTCAGTAAATGTGTTATTTGCTACGACTTTATCAATATATAAATGCGTTACATTATACGTTTGAATTATTTTTTTATATAGTCGACTATTCGTATGACTTATCGCTTATCACTCGTCACTCGTTGGTGCACGTAGCCCAAGATTTCGTATTACGTAGGAGTGTATGCATCGAAGTAAATCGTCGTCGGAGAACTCGTTTTGGATCGCGCAACAATAGTCTATGAGTCGGACGATATCGCGAGCAAACGTATGCGTGTCGTGCGTGTGTGCATGTGTGTGTATGCGTGTTAATCTTAACAAATCGCACATGTCGTTTCCTCATGCGCGGGTTACGTAACCCGTCGTTTGTGTGTACGTACCAGCGAACCGATATGAATAAGGCATAACGAACCTCTGACATTAAGGGGACCGCGACGATCGACGAAGAAAGACAACGACGACGACGACGACGACGACGACGACGATGAGTGGCAATGTAACAACGTCCTACAGGACAGCGAGACCAAGGCGACAAGGTGGATATGACGAGGTCTAATCATGGATCCTTTACCGACCCGCCTGACCGATTACGGTCCCGAGAGGCGCGTCGTGTTTGACTGACGGGGATTAAATTGTCGCCCGGGGAGGAGAAAACGTTTTACGTTTTATTACTCCGCGAACGTGTTTTTCGTCGACGAATCGCCCGCAATGTACGCAGATTGTGGCGTTTCACATGAAGAGCACGTGGTGTCACCTCATGCATTTCAACTCGCGGCCCGTCGGTTCGATTTAAATACAATCATCGTAGCGAGGGAAAAACGACTGCTGATTCAAAGACGTGGGAGATGAATCGCGAATATTATTATTATCATCATTGAATGTATACGTTACTTTAATGTTTTTATCTTCACGCAATGAAACGTTAGCGCATTAAGCAAGGTGCATACTTTGGTAATGCTACGTTTTAGGACATATATCCGTATGAATATTTTATTCTCTTAATTTGCTCATTTACGCGTTTTATCGTAGAGGAAAAACGACTGCTGATTCAAAGATGTGACAGATAAATCGCGAATATTATTATTACCATCGAATGCATATGTTATTTTAATGTTTTTTATCTTCACGCTAGGAACAAGACGTTAATGTTAGTGCAATTAGCAAGATGCACACTCTGGTAATGCCACGCTTTAGGATATTTACAAGAATATTTTATTATCTTAATCTGCTCATTTACGTGGCTGATTCACGCCTTCCGCGATACCGAGCGTTAAGAGGTTCACTTCCGGTAATATTTATTACATGCCAACGTAAGACACGTGGCTGTCACCGAGGCTGTCACGATACGTGATGGCGAATGACAGTTACTACTATCTGTGCTGTGCTATCTATACGATTATCCCAGTCACTTCTACGTAAAGACTTCTGAGCTATTCGACACGCGACAACGTAAACACATTTGCGACGATGATCAGTCGAGAGCTTTTTCGCGTCGGGAAACCCGGTCGTTAAGTTGTAGGATCGATCGTAAACAAGACGATATAATCAAGGTCACTGCAGGTCCTCCACGTGACAGGAACTCTATTGGATTGAGAAAAGAAGAGAGAAAATGTCGGCATGAAGAAGAAAAAGAGAGAGAAACAGGAAAAGGAAAGAAAAGAATATATAAGACTGAAGAAAAAACAATTATAATTAAATAGGCCGACGAGAATAAATCAATTAAGAGAAATAATCTTATTTTCGGTCACAAAACGGATCTTAATGCTAAAATATTTCAATATAAATTTATATCCAATTCTGCAAATTGCGCGCCGAAATCTTTTTTCAGACTTGAAATCACGTACAAAACTAGAGTAGTAATATCACATATTAAATTGGCAAGCGCGATTTAATAATTTTGATGCTAATAAATATCTTATAAGAATATTAATAATTTGATGTTAATAAAAATCTTTTAAAAACTGTCATATATTAAAAGAACAACTAAATATATTCAAAATACATTTTTATCGATAATACGCGCTTTTATTTCTCAAATTTTATATAGAATATCTCGAATTTTATATATCTCAAATTTTAGATATTTAATAGAAAAATCTTTTGTGTTAAATTCCTAATATTTTAAAAACATTAGGAAACTATAAGGTACTAAACATCCTTGAATCTAAACAGCATTGTGCAATTTAATATTAATTTTTTATTTCTTATCTGAAGCATATATATATATATATATATATGGTTGTCAAGAAACTAAAGTTACTTAGAATTCATAAAAGAATAATTGGAGAGACTCATGTTGAAAAGAAGAGGAGCTCTTCAGGTCCTCAGGGGTTTTCAAGAACTTAAACATATATTACGCAAACACCGTGACGTGGCGCGAAGAAATAGGCAACGCGGAAATGTCAATGTTACCTTGTCGCGATCGAACGCGCTTCCGGTGTGTTCTTCGTCCTTCGGTCGCGTACCGGAAATCTCAAGCGGCGTCGCGGTTACAATTTTTTACTGACGCTTCCGCCGCAATTCGCAAAGTGATATCGGTTCTCCTTTCTTCCATCACCAAAAAAAAAAAAGAACGCGAGAGAAACACGCAAACGGAACCGCAGAATCCGGTGTTTTCTTGTTACCTTCCTTGCCTCGCGCAATTATCGCTTCTTCCATCTCTCGAGAACGCATTCCGATATGCTAAAATTGGCTCGGTCGAAATTCACAGAGTTGCCGCAAAATTGAAAATAAAAGAAATAAAAAAAATTGAAAATTATCAGGGAAAAGTTTAGAACTTTGTAAAATTTTCTGGGAAAAAAAATTTAAAATTCTTGATTTTAAAGAAGTTTAATATACGTACATTATATCAAAAGTTATATACTACTAACAATTAAATGCAAGCAATATCAGCAACATTAATAGTAATTTACGTAGCTGTGTTAAATTGGTCTCTAAAAAAATATTCGGTGGTTCCTAAATCAGGATGGAAATACAAAAAAAATTCGAAATATTATTGAATACATGAAGGAAAATCATGAATTTTGTCTGGAAATCAGGAAAAAGTTATGGAATTTTAGAATGAGAAATTTAGGATGTGACAACTGAAACTGCAGTAACATCAAAATTACGAAACCGATATTTTGAAATTTTATCACCTAATATGATTAATTTTTGATGATCATCAAAGATTCTCATATTTGTGGATCTTTCATCTTGTGTAATTCGGAGCGATAGCCATCAAGAAGCGTGCATAAGTAATTATGTCTCGAAACAGGTGCGATGCGATTATCCTCAAATTCATCCCTCGACGTCGCTTCAAGTAGCCGTTTTAATTAACCGCGTCGCAAAAAATCGCTGACCGAAAGGAGCACCTGAGTATAAGGCCGTTCGCTTACTCGTGGTATTTAAAGGAGTAAAGAGGGGGAGACCGAAGAGACGACCAGGATTTCCTGGTGCGAGACAACGGCACATCGACCTTCGCATGCCGAGGTTCCTGCCTTCTTCCCTCAGGGCAATTCTCTCTCTCTCTCTCTCTCTCTCTTTCTTGTTCTCTTCTCGAGCGAGCATCGTGCCGCAATTGTGCCGCCAAGAGCTTCCTCCGATCATTTTTCGAAGTATCACAAAAAGAAGAGTTTTTTTCGCTGAAAATATTCCAGAACCCATCGATCACCAAATCTTGGACGAAAAATGATGGCAGATCTCGATTCCCTTTTTTAAATGAAAAATTAATTTTTACTTGTGTTTATCTTTATTTACAGCAATAATCGAAATAATATAAATATGCAGTGATTAAAAAGAAATAGGAAAGATAATATAAAACGAAAGTATTGTACTTCTGTGTAAGCGTAGCATTTCTTTTTTCTATGACACAGAATAGACTTGCTTATTGTTCCGAAATATTCAACAGCGATAATATTAAATATGTAGAGTGTCATAATAGTATTGTATTACAATAGTTATTACGTACAATTTTATATAACCTCGATAATATCGAACGTACGGTGACGTCAATAGGCTTTTTCCATAAGTCCATTTGTTGTGAGACGTATTAAATCAGATAGTGACCACGATTTTTTCGTGTTACAATGTCACGAGTCAAAGTGTAAGTAGCTGCTATAACATTAAGCGCAATCGCGCACCGGTACGTTAATAATTATATCTAATCGAGTATATGGATTATAAACATACGATTATCATGCAACTATCCTCATTACTGATGAAGAAGCTGCATTACTTTATCCTACCTTTCCTTACCTTAGATTCTTTTTGTTTACATTCTAACGTAATGCTATCGCAAGGGCTTCCGCATGCTATTCTGGACCATAAGATATGAACTCTTATCCTGTAGAAACTGATATAAACTTTACAAACTGACTCTGAATTTTGATGACAAATCCTCTTAAATCGAAGACTATTTTTACTTAAAACTACAAAAAAAATCTGGAAAAAGAATCTGGTTGCGTTAATTGGAATTCTGATTGAAAATGGACGGATCAAATTTTTCTGATTGAATCTATTATAATTTTTGTTGAGATAACCAGAATTTTGATTGATATGATTAAAATCTTCTGGTTCGTTCACACACACATTTTTTAACCAGAAATATTTCTCAATGTATGAAACAATTCTAGTTCCAGTATGTTGCAAACAATGGCAATTAAACGATTCTGGAAACAATTAAGTGGAAAAATTTTGAAACGAACAGCATAACTCGTTACAAGTTCAAAAGTGAGTCTCTATGTTGGTTATAAGAAGTTTCGCTTAGGCGGTCTCGGGTCTCCGCGAGCCGACGTCGGGAACGGAAATAGCTTCGTCGACGTCGATGGAAATACGTTATGTAAATCCATGTTTCCTGCCGGCTTTCATTCTTATGCCCCCACATTCTATGCTAATAGTCGAACGTCTGCGAACCGGTTGCCGATCAGGAAATTGAGAACGACGACGCCTCGAAACGTCGCCGTCGCGACGCTTCTCCTCCATTCTCTTTTCGTCTCGTCTCCTTTTTCTCTTCTTGAATCATCTTGCTTGTTCCACGTCCACATTGTAAGAAACTGACGTGTAACTGTAATCTGGCGTTATTATCTTCCATCGTTCTACATCAGCGAACCGATCGTTAAACGAGGTAAAGCGCTATATATCAGGGGGATCGATTTTCGACGGTATAGATACGGAAGATTGCACTTTACGTCACACAGTGTTGCGTCTCCATGGTCGTAAATAAATATAGAGATCACTTTCGTGCGCCTGTAGCGTCGAAATGACGTCGACATCGTTTCGTGTTACGCGCTCGCTAAATAGATCGAACGATACTGTTGCATCTAGTTGATTTAATGAAGACATAATGTCTGATGGAAGAACGATACTCTAATGTCAACTAATTATTAAATTGTAAAGATGCATTTATTTTGTATTAAAAAATATATAAAATATTTGCAAGATTAGAGATTACGCGCAAATCGATTTATATTTGTATATGCACAAAAAAACAGTTTTGGAGTATCTAAAATTTTAGCTGGATACAGATCTGAAAATAATTTTGTTGGACTATTAGAATAATTATGAAGGACATTTATGATGAGTAATGTTGCAAAAAATTTTAATAGTCTAACAATTATTTTAAGCGTGTATAATTATTTTATCTTATATAATTATTTTAATAGTCTAACAAAATTATTTTTAGATACTTCGGCAAAACTATTCTTTCCGTGTATATAATCGAGCTTAATTACAAAATGAAATAAATCACAAGATTTTTTAAAGTCAGACGTGTTAATATAAATTTGATTTATTCTTTTTTTACAGAAGCCATTAGTAGATCCGAGGGCGTGTTATGAAATTGCTGCCACCAATTCAGATATCGCAGCTACCGCCGGTTTCCGCCGCTGGCGGAATGGCCGGAATGGAACCTCGGCTGCCTCCGGGTATATCTTTGCCTTTATGTCCGGACTGGGCACTTTGGAGGGCCCAATACGGACCCTCGATAGGATTCCCGCCTACAACGCATCCACCGCCAAGTCCCCTCTTGGATTTTAAAACTCATCTACCAACGAGTTTAGGTAAGGGTCATAAAAAAGTTAAAAATATTCCCTTTACAAATTTATAAAATTAAAATTTTACTATCCGTTTAATTTCCAGTCCCGTAAAATTTTTGTGTAAAGTTTACTCGAGTTTACTTAAAAACGAAGCCGCAGAAGATTTTCTTTACTGCATTTTAATTGCTACAATTCTTTTAGATTAATTCGTATTATTCGTATTAATATTAATACGTTGCTATTGACTTTATTAAAGGAAATAGGAATCATTGAATTAATTATGAACGTATAGACGATGTTAAACCGCATAGTGGTTACGAAGGTCACCACGAATACAACCAATGGCATCTTCTCTCCTTTCAGTGTCTGACCCTAGACTGTGGTCGAGGGAGGACGTAGCGGCGTTCCTGCGGTGGGCTGAACGGGAATTCGACCTGCCACCGTTCGACATGGACGTGTTCCAGATGAACGGCAAAGCTCTGTGCTTGCTGACCAAGGCCGATATGGGCGAGAGGTGTCCGAGCGCTGGCGATGTGCTGCACAACGTGCTGACAATGTTGGTGCGTGATTACAGTCAGCTACAGAGATGCCTACCGAGCAGTCCGGTGACACCGACTAGACCGTCCACATATCCGCTGAGTCCACATTCGCATCCGCCTACACCAACGTGGACAGAGACGCCACCATACGCCTCGAATCTCGCCTCGTTAATGTCGGCCAACTCAGTGACACTATCGCCAGCACCGTCTGTGGATAGTCAATCGGGTTCACCCAGCCACGCGACCGACGCGAATCAGACGCAAGTCTATAAGAGTGATTCGGACGAAGACAACACTCACCAGGTGTCAAGCGGCAATAGCAGTCCACCAGCCACGCCGACCGCCTTGGCGGCACAGAGGCTCAGTGAGGTGAGCGTCAAGGACCAACCGAGCCCGACGTTACCGCACCAGTTAATGCCGCTGACGCCTGGTACCTTTCGGTCAACCACCACGAACAGAGAGTTCTTCCCTAACGATTCGTCGGAACCCAACACCAGTTAGTACTTGCTATTACCTGTGATTTTTAAATCTACCGACAGAAGAAATAGTTAATTGTAAGAAATGCCAAATCTTCTGAACATCCTTTTGACGTCACTTGCATATGCAACAGCATGGAATATTTTAAATATAAAATGTCGAAGTATATATGAATATATATATATATATATATAAATTGTAGCACAATTTCCGTCATTCTGTTTAGACGGAAGACTGCTCTGGGACTTCCTTCAGCAATTGCTGAACGACCCCGCGCAACGGTACCAGCATTACATCTCGTGGAAAAGTCGAGAAACTGGCGTCTTCAAGATTGTTGATCCACCTGGTCTAGCGCGACTCTGGGGCATCCAGAAAAATCATCTCTCTATGAATTACGACAAAATGAGCAGAGCTTTACGTTATTATTACCGCGTGAACATACTTAGAAAAGTACAAGGCGAACGTCATTGTTATCAGTGAGTATTATTATTGTTGTCGTTATTGTTATTATTGCTCTTGTTGTTATTACACACTAAATAATTAGTCTGTCATAAAAAAAATGCGATAGAGATATAAATATGAGTTTGTTAATTTTGAAATAATTTCAATAAAATATTAATATCTCAAAATTTATCTTTGCTGCTGCTATTATAAACAAAAATAACTTTAGAAATACAAATTCCTCATTTAGAATATGAAAACAATTATCTTTGGGCAAAAAGAAAATGGGTCATCTGTTCTTTGCAGATTCTTACGTAATTCGATCGAATTGAAAAACATCAAGAACATATCATCGCTGCGCCATCAAATGCGAATAAAGTCGGAACCAGAGGAGGAAAGAACTCTTTCCGGAAGTCCCGAAGCGGAACCGGAAGCGGACATGCCGACGGATCTCTCAATGTCCAGCATGAACCAACCGAGCGAACAGCAGCAGCCCCTATCGTTACACGACCCACCTGCCAAGTACAGAAGTCACGCGTACAATCTCGTTAAAACCAATCAGGAGCCGGAAGAGAGGAAGTGACGCGGGACCTAGCGATGGTAGGAACGCAATGATTGTGCGTAATCGCATCACGGCAGACTGGGAGCCGACGGCGAAATGACCTCGACGTAAGAAGGGTTCCATATCGGCAACTGAGTGATATCTGTACAAAGATATGCGAAGGTTCTCAAGATGGGAAAAGACGGAAATCCAAAAAGCGTAATTTATCGACAAGAAATACGATGACGAAGATAAGATCTAATCTCGAAATCATGCAGCGGTAATTGTAAAGAGATATACCGATGATCAGAGATTTTGCAATCATTAATAAATCGTAGAGCGCGCGAAATATAAATCGCAGGACAAAACGTGATAAAAGCTACGATTTTAAACACTTTAAACATTTTACAAGACTTTTTGAGAATAATCGTCAGAAAAAGAGCATTCACGTTTATTCAATTCGCACATTGACGCTCTAAGGGTGAAGGATTCTTTAAAAATCAAGAAATTAAATTTTAATTATCCTACATATGTGCCCAGCTTTGTGTGTTTATCGAGAATTCAAAGTTGCAGTTACGCAAGAATCCTCTCCATTTTCGTCGTTATATGTAAGAGTGTGATAAGAAACGCAAGAAGAGAGTGTATCTCCTCACGGTGCAAATCGGATAACGCGATTTACTCCTTCTCCCCTCCACCTTCACATAGATTCGCGTTCAATACCGATAATGATAGATCGCTTCGATGTGAAGCTGAATCTTCGCGGATATTCCGCCCTATCCCTTTCTCTGCTTCCTCCTCGTAACGGAGTGAATCACCCAAACCGAGCAATTTCCTTTCCACTTTTACAACGACAAGATGTGTATGAAACGTACGGTCTTAGGTGCACTTAAGAACATACATACGACGATTCAATGTACAAAGAATGCCAGAAGGAGAACTGTTACCAGGTCTTTCTTTTCTTACGCGTTTCTCTGCTCCTCTTTTTCTTCATCTTAGGTATATATTCTGTGATGTACGACTTTATTTTTTTTCTTGGCGAAAAACGTAACCTATGAATAAGGTCGATCCCAAAGAAAGACTCTACTTGATTTGAAACATTCAGTGTAAATACATCACAGAAAAATTATGTTATTGATGTTTCCGTAGTTTCCGGAGTATAAAGAGCTTGACAAAGTCTTTTTCACAACAGTTCAATAATTATGTATATCTGTGTATGCGACACATATAGATCAGATTCTAAAGGAAATATTTAACTGGATTTTCTCAGGCTCTTACTGTATATGCACCGAAACGGTTCTCCGTTATTTTGACGTATTTGTGCCAAGAACATTTAATAAAAGAACGTTTTATGTATTTAGTCGGTTGTTCCAAAAAAACTCGATATATCACGATTTTGGAACCAATATGTATCCCTTAAGCTCGATGTATGCGTTGTATCAAGAATGCGCCATAATCGAGTATCGTATAATCGATTATACGTTGTAGGAACTGTATATAAACTGAACTAATGAACTGAATTATATAATGAATTGTAAATGCGAACGAAAGATAAGATGAATATTAGAAGAGTAGTGCAAGAATCTTACGGAAATTCGGGGCCAGAGTTAGAATATATAAATTTATCTATAGAAAAAATATATATATATATTTTACTATCAAAATTTATATTCGAAATTTCTATGTTTGTTGCCTGTGTGATTGTGGCTTACATTCCACGACTCTTTATTCGAGGTTTGTCTACGAGATAAACCACGAAAGTCCGCAAGAGAAGTAGAAAAAAACGTGAAGAAAACAAGACGCATATACAATTAGGAAACAAATTTAAGAAGATTGCTAATTGTATTTTTGCACTTGAAAATATAAAGCTTGAAAACATAAAATTGAGAAACCATGAGAGAATTAAAGCGTGAGTGTGAGCGAATGAGATAATGAATGAGACAGGTATGATATAAGTGACATATTGAGAAATATATCTGGCTTCTTGTATACTGTGATCTCCATACTATATGCAGAAAGATTAAGTACATAGTTAATTAGGAATTATTATCTAGATAAAACGCGCGTGCATGTTACACACATCTAGATAACGTCTGTCTAGAATTTGCGTGATGTTATCGAAATAAAATTTATATATATATATCTAATAAAAATACATATACTCACACATAATATACAAAAAATATATGTGTCATTTTAGATATATATATATATATATATATGTATATCTTTTCTCTTTACAATCGTGTAAATAATTTTCACATGGACAAATGTCGGACAAACAGAAATGTTTATATATAAATGAATAAATATATATCTATAAATATATTTATATAAATATGTATAAATAATATATAAATATATTTATACATATGTGTAACATATGTATGTAACAGCATATATGAAGACATAATAGTAGTGCGAAACAATGCATATAAGTCTAAGATTGGAGAAGTTTATATATCGTTTCGCGTGTATAAAACATGTAAAATTCTAGAAATTAGAGCTGTTTTATTATATAAGTTGTTATATGAAGAATACATGAAATAATGAATGTTGTAAATATAGACTTATTTAGTTATTAAGAAGGTACGTATACTATTCTTTCAACTCATCCAAAATACAATCTGTTAAAAATAAATTTTTTTTCAAACACTAATCATTGCTATATCTAATAACATGCATTTGGACACACCAACGTTTATAGATTTAATTGTATTTAATTAGAATAAGGATTCCATCAACAATATTAAATTCAGAACATTTGACGTTTGAAATTTATCAACAAAAATACATTTTATGGCAAGTCATTGTTACGTTATTCAACTATCCAGATTACAGACTAAAAGAAAATATCTATTTTGCATTAATTTTATTGAAAAAGAAAATATATACCTTATAGTATAGTTTACATGTAAAACTTTTTATTGGAAAAATATTATATTGTCTGCTATGATAGTTGTAGTAAGAATGTTTCTTTCTTCTGCATCTTTAAATTCATTATAGCTTATCCTACCATTTACCAGTATTCGTTGACCTTTCTTTAAATAGTTATATACACAATCCCTTAATTTAGGCTTAAAAACACATATCTTGTGCCAGTCTGTTTTCTGAATAAATTCACCTGGAAATATAGAGATACTTCAATATAATTATTCCTATGGATATAACATTATTGCGTATTTTTCCAAAGTTAGGTTAGGGTTGATTATAATTATGTACCTGAACTGTATTTGTGATTTGTATGTGTTGCAAGGGTAAATAATACAACTGGATGATCCTCAGAACCACGTTTCTGAGGATCTCCTCCAACCCTTCCAAGTAATGTTACATGATTTAGACCTATGAATAAAAAGGAAACCTTCATTTTAAAAATAATAGCATCAAATTTCTATTATCTGCATAAAAGTAAAAATGAAAATTGTTTAATTATAAATATCTCTTAGAATTGCAAATAATTCTCTGATAGCATTGTATACTTACACTTTTCTACATTTGAAGTCTCATTCACTTCTTGCGTGAAGTATCGTACATTGTTTAACCGGACAAGTTGGTTGCGTATTTGTTGCAAAATAACCTAAAAAAATAATATACGCACTTTGTCATTAATGTGTTTCATTCTAAAATAATTTCATATCTTATTTGCGTAGAATAACGGCTGTAATACTCACTGAGCGAAACATTGTGATAATTTCACTATAACTTATTTATCATCAATAAAATTCAAGTTACAAATAAATAGATAATAAAGCGGTAAATGATATATATGTACGCGCGCGTACGTATGTACAGTATTCACGTGTCACGTTACAGTAGGTCTGTTTTCTGTGGCTGAACTAGTGTACACTTTTGGAACTTAAAGTGAGATAGATATATGTTTGATATTTAACGAAAGCGAGAAAGAGAGTTCTAGTGCAGCCTAGTGCAGGAACAGAAAACAGACCAACTATCGCAACTGCACCGAACGACACAACTGAACTATACTACACTCACGGTGGAATAGGTTTATTCTTTTTAAGTTAACGTTCTTGCACGGTTCCTTTTCTCTCCACGGTGGAGAGAAAAAAAAGAGAAAAGATGAAACGTGCAAGAAGTTCAATTAAAGCCTAATTTATAATGGCCGTAACCGTTAACTTAAGCCGGTGCCGATAAAGTTCAATCATATGCTGGATTCACACTGCATCCGATTTTCGTCATACGACACTCTGCAACCAATCAGAAAACAGGATTCCGATAAATTTTGCTTCGTATCATCGGAATCCTATTTTCTGATTGGTTGCAAAGCGTCGTACGATGAAAATCGGATGCAGTGTGAATCTAACACATGGGACAGCACCCTTATAGTACGTTTCCACTGAGCGTGTCACGCGTCGCGTCGTCCGTCCGCGTCGCGAATTAACCAATCAAAACATCTCATTTTATTGTATCGTTTGACGCGTGACTCTTTGCGTGACGGAATGGGATGTTTTGGTTGGTTAATTCGTGACGCGGACAGACGACGCGACGCGTGACGCGTTCAGTGGAAACGTACCATTAGTGCTATGCCAAGGCTGCGTTCGGAAACATCACCCGAGTGCCCTCGTGTATCATCTTATCTTTATTTAACATTGGATGAACAACAAGGATAAAACAATACACGGGGGCACGCAGCCCAAGGCTGTAGGTTTGTTAGCGTCGCAAGATCCAACATGCTCCTACGATAGCTCCTGTTCACATTGGGTGCGTTCAGCAGAACGTTTGTTTTGCAACTGTTGTAAGTTTCCTTCGCGCTAATTGGATCATACTTTTAGATCTAGAAGAATGGTCCTATCTCAGCAGACAATCATAAAACGGTTGCAAAACTGTTGAGTCTGCTGAACGCAGCCATTGGCTGCGTTCAGCAGAACGTTTATTTTGCAACTGTTGGAAGTTTCCTTCGTGCTAATTGGATCATACTTTTAGATCTAGAAGAATGGTCCTATCTCAGCAGACAATCATAAAACGGTTGCAAAACTGTTGAGTCTGCTGAACGCAGCCATTATCAAGCACGTTGGAGTGAGTAAGAGCTATGGTAGGAGCATATTGGAACGTATTGGAGTATGCGACGCGAACAAACCTTTGATGTTTGTTCGCGTCGCATGCTCCAACACGGTCCATAGGCTCCTATCATAGCTCCTACTCACTCCAACGCGCTTAGTAGAGTGAGAAGGAGCATGTTAGAGTATGTTGGAGTTTGCGACGTGAACAAACCTCAAGATTCACTTCAGTGCTGAAAATATATAGTATACGTGACGTAAACTGTAGATTTTCAGCGCTGGTAATGTATATTAGAATCAGCCCATATTGCACTATCAGAAACGTCAGTGCAACATTTCTTGAACTTATTCAGTTCATTCGCTACTACACTGGATCAGTTTTTATATATATATATATATATTTGCCGAAATTGTTTTAAAAATTATTTTCAGGTATTGGACATCTCGCCATTCTAGGATATTAATTAATTTAGTAATAGTAGTTTAAATTGTAATATAGGGGGGGACCGGGGCTAAGTGAACACCTTTTTTTCAATTGCAATTTTCAATAACAAAGTAAACGATTTTAGTCAAATGATTATTATGCGGGGTCTACAATAGAAGTCGTAACAGTCGAGGGTCTTAAGTCGTAGAAAA
>NW_017257313.1:1114912-1119390 GCF_001594055.1 Mycetomoellerius zeteki
GATTTTCTTCAATTTTCTAGGGATTTCATAGAAGGCATGATTTTTTATAGAATGGCTGCGTTCAGCAGAACGGTTGTTTTGCAACTGTTGGAAGTTTCCTTCGCGCTAATTGGATCATACTTTTAGATCTAGAAGAATGGTCCTATCTCAGCAGACAATCATAAAACGGTTGCAAAACTGTTGAGTCTGCTGAACGCAGCCAATGATTATAAGACAAGATGGCAATAAAAAGTTTTGATGTTTGTAACTTCATTTCATCCATATATTTAAAAAATGATGTGATTCGGAAAATGAAATCTTAAAAATTATTTTTGACTATCTAAACATAATAACGCGGAACCTAAATTAACCAAACTTCATTGGTGAAGAAGACACATGAGATGTTATTCTACGATATAAATTAAGAACTCATAAGATATATTTTTGTTACTCAAAATTTAAATGCCAGCTTAGCCCCGGTCTCTCTCCTTTTTTAAAATAAAATACATACACATATTACGGGATTATATTTAACAAATTTTAATTTGTGTGTGTGTGTTGATTTAGATAATTCTATCCAAATGCTTTATATTCTTTTAACAATGTTATCGTGAATACACGAGTTTAATTAAAAATGTGTGAGTACAAAAAATTCGATATAAGTCGAATGGGTACCCTCATATTAGCGGATTAATAATTATAATTTTTGAAATATACAAAAATACAAAAAATTGTTAAATTTTATATAAGTTTTTCAGTATAAAAATGATTATTTAAAATCCCGCGCTTGAATCCCCAAAAATTTTGTACTTAAAAAAAAAAAAATTTTATATAAATTATCAAATTACTATTTGCAACATATTTATTTATTATACGATCCTTATTTATTATGTGATTTTTATTTTTTTATATTCTATAAATTTAACAGAGAGAAAGTGGTACTCAATATTGTATTTATTAACAAGTTTATTTAGTACTTGACTTAATATCCATCCAATGCATCTATTGAATCTTAAATTAATACAATATAAAATTAATACAATTTGAAGTTCAACAATTGGATGAAAATATAAAATTATAGAAGTTCTTGCCCACCTCCAGAAATAAGCAGGCATGCGATAGAAAGTATTTCTTTCCTTTCTAATTAGGCGAAATTAAGCACATACACACACGGTGTTTATTTTTTTATTCACTCTATTCCAATGACGTTTTCAGAAACTAATGTGTTAATAAGACGTATGAAAATTTGCAATTATGCCGTCGATTCGTTCACTATTAATCGTCTTCGTCACGAACGCCTCCCGCTGGAACTTTCGGACCGCCCGCTCGCTTTGCCATAATGATTTGGTCTACTTTAAGAACCGCACACGCCGCACCGACCGCATATTTGATCGCCCATTGCTTCGTCAGATACAAATCCAAGATTCCGGCCTCGATAGTATCGATCAAAGCTGCGCTCTCACCCTGTAAAAAGTAATATATAATTGAAGTAATTATCTATATAGAAAGCTTTTCAGCAAGAGACACAAATTGACGCAAGAGTCATCCCGTCCTTGTTCGATAATCAGTAAAGAACAAGGACAGAATGACTCTTGTGTTGATTTGTACCTCTGCTGGAAAGTCTTCATAAACGTCATAGATTTCAAGAAAGATAAGCCTAAAACCATAAGAGTTAAAATAGAAGGGAGGGAGGGAGGGGGAGAGGGGGAGGGAGAGAGAGACATACATACATCGATATCAAAACCATAGTTCTTCTTTCCTTCCTTGTGTGCTGCATACAACTTTGATACAAGCTCAGAAGCGCGTACACCGCTACTCTCGGCCAGAGTTTTCGGAAATATCTCTAAGGCAGTGGCGAATTTGCGTGCAGCATACTGCTCAAGACCGGGTAGCGTATCCGCATAAGCCGCCAGCTGTGCGGCAAGCTCGATCTCCGTAGCACCTGCACCAGGAACAAATCTACCGTCTTTCGTAATGCCTTTGAAGGTATTGACACCATCATCAATTGCGCGCTCGATATCATCCATATAATTCTCGGTCGAACCACGCACAAGCACGGTGCTGACGCGGTTTTCTTTTCCCTCCAGTTTAAACACTACCACTATAGTGTCTCCCAATTCGTCTATGTATACCGTATCGGCATATCCCAATTCTTCTTTCGACGGAGGTATCTTTGAAATAAATTACTGATTATTACAATAGTTTATTCTAAAACATTAGATCTGTTTTTCATTTTTGCACTATACTGTACTAATGCCGATACTCATAAGTTCTTATAATTAAGACAGTCTTAAGTAATAATCTTCAGATATCCTTACCCAATCACAGGGTCACATTAGCCCTTAATTAATTAATTAATTAATTAGCTCTTAAAACATTACTTAAGTCGATCTTGAAATAAGAACGGACTGTGAATATCGGTCTTGAACTTTCTCACTTTTGTCAAATATCAGACATATACTTATTTCACTTTAAATTCCAAAAGTATACACTAATTAAGGTATAGAAAATAAGACCTATAATTGCGTATATATCAGATAAAGTTATGCAAGATACTAAAATGTCTAACAGAATTGAGAAATCAGGACCAATAAATTTACCAGTTTCGACAGCGCGGTGGCACCAACGGTCTTGCAAAGTCGCCTGATGTCGAATTTGCTCGGGATACGAACAGCCATCAGATTATACTTGTTCATATAGTGCAGAGCCATGTTGCCGAATTTTCCACCGGATACAACCACTGTGGCGCCGCTATGGGCAATTGCCTTGATCTGGTTTTCTAACAGCGATTCCTCACCACGCGAAAATTTCAATAGCTCATCGGCTGTTTTAATGAGCACTGTACCTTTGGTCTCGGTCTGAATGATGTCCACAGCGCAAGTGTAAACCGCAATTTTTGCTTTGGTTTTCTTCGTGACATCTCCTTCCACGTGACGCTTGAATACCATGCCTTGCATTACTTGGGAGTTACTCAAACCACCTCCTAGTATTTTACAAACTCGTATGTTGTCAACGTTAAATGTTGTCTTCTCTGGCAAAATAGAGATACAAGCCTTGGTGACGAGAGAAGCAAGGATATCCTCGTTTCCATATTGCTTGCTCATGATAGTGCTCCTAATTCCCTTCTTTACTTGTTCCTCTTCTCTTACATCTTTTACTTCATGAACAATTAGAGTTGGTAAGATTTCAAGTGCTTTGTTCAAGACATTCTCGTAACCTTCAATAATCTCTGAAGTTGTAATGCCCTGTAATGAAAAAATTAAAATGTAATTTATTTCTATGCATATATACATTAAATGCATGTATTTATTATTTCTGGATAAATATATTTTAAATAAAGAAGTAAATACTTTACTAGTACATCAATATAATTAAATATTATAAAGAAACATACCAGACGAAGCAATCCTTCTGCCGCATGAAGCAATTCTCCAGCAAAGATGATAACAAAATTTGTTCCATCTCCTACTTCAGCTTCCTGCATTTTTGATGCCAAGACTAACAACTTGGCAGCTGGATGCTCCACTTCTAACTCGTTGACGATTGTCACCGCGTCATTTGTTACAAACAGCTTCTCAATATGATTAATGATCATTTTATTCATGCCATTAGGGCCGTATGCACTCCTTACAGTATCAGCAAATTGTTTGCAAGCTGTAATGTTCCTATAGACTGCTTCTTCGAGACCCGAAAAGTACTAAAAACATAAAATAACAAATTTATCAAAATCAAGTTGCCAAGCTGATTTAATATGTAAAAAAATCAAATTTTCCATCTTGACAATTCTTATACATATAAAAAATGTTGACGTCACACTCAAATAACCTATTCTTAATATTTTATTCAAGTTTAATTTTCTAAAACAAGACATAACAGGGCAAAAAGTTAAAATCTTCATTTTTCTATGCATATAAAACTTGTACAAATTTTCAAAAGCCTTGACGACGTACACACACACGTACACACCCATGCAAAAGTAATTCATTCTCAATATTTTATTCAGTTTGATTTTCTGAAACAATACAAGACATAGGTATCGTTTCGCTCTTTGCGTATCGAAGATTCTCGAGCACTCCAAATTCCTGAAATATCCATAAAAGGCAAGAACGCGAGCCGATCCCTTCCTCGTGTATCCTTCTCCGGGAGCGAGCGTTGTCAACGGAATCGCGAGCCGGTTAATCGCATGCACACGATAATTGTGAAATGAAATGTCACTTACGCGGGCCCCATCCTTGAGCATCTGTGCCACGCCAGGCGCCTTCGGTACGTGCATAGCCATTTTCGTTGGAGATTTCGAAAAATCGTCTCTTCGTGTGACACCACGTTTCGTCGTTCAGTTCCAAACAGGATGGAAATTGGTGGAGGTAGACACTAGGGTGACTAATCTTCCATATTATGAACGAAACATCGAAAAAAGCGCCTCTAGTAGTAGCTGAAGTCAACTACATCAATGTAGCGTCTCCTATATAATGGCTGCGTTCAGCAGAGAAAGCAGCTTT
>NW_017257313.1:1119428-1135573 GCF_001594055.1 Mycetomoellerius zeteki
CAGCAGACTCAACAGTTTTGCAACCGTTTTATGATTGTCTGCTGAGATAGGACCATTCTTCTAGATCTAAAAGTATGATCCAATTAGCGCGAAGGAAACTTACAACAGTTGCAAAACAAACGTTCTGCTGAACGCAGCCAATCATAAAACGGTTGCAAAACTGTTGAGTCTGCTGAACGCAGCCATTATTAGCTCTGTTCAACTTGCTTACACTTTTTTACACTTTTTACACTTAAAATGAGATAGATATATATTTGGCGCTGAAAAAAGAGAAAGCGAAAATGCTGAGTGTAAGCAAGTCGAACAGACCAATTGTTGTTAAATAGGTGCATCCAAAAGCGCAGAGCGTTCAGTGAGCTCATGCATCTGATTGGCATATTCCATTAGAGCTAAAAATATAGACCAAACAGGTACAAGAGCTCACTGAGCGCTCAGTGAGTGGTCATGCATCTTTTTGACGCTAAAAATGGCTGCGTTCAACAGAGAAGACTAATCAGTTAGCGCTTAGTGATTCTTCAATATAATTGGTTCCTACACTTAGATCCAGTGAAAAACTAAAGGCCAAGAACCAATCATATTAAAGAATCACTTAAGCGCTAACTGATTAGTTTTCTCTGCTGAACGCAGCTATTAAGATGCTGGATTCACACTGCATCCGATTTTCGTCGTAAGACACTCTGCAACCAATCAGAAAACAGGATTCCGATGAATTTTGCTTCGTATTATCGGAATCCTGTTTTCTGATTGGATGCAGTGTGAATCCAGCAAGAATCGAGCGTCAACATGAAATTGTACCTTTAATTATATTTGTTGCATTTTATATTTTGTATCTTATAAATATCACATTTTTAGTATAATCCTTCCCCTCCGATTTTTCTGTAATTTTATAAATTCGTGTATTTTCATGCGTAGAATATATTTCAAGAGAGAAAATCATCGCTCAAGTCTTTTCTTTTTTTTTTTAATTTCAAAGATTTTTTATGTCTACATAAAAAAAAAAACAGAAAAGATTTAAATTTTGAATTATAACACAAACTTATTCTCTGCTATAATTTATGAGTACTATTTGAAGTTTACAGTTTTTTGCGGGCTCTACGATAGAAGTCGTAGCAGTCGTAAGATCTTAAGTCGTAGAAAATTGACCAATCACAGTCGAATATGAGAAGAATAATCAACTGTAATTGGTCAATTTTCTACGACTTAAGACTCTATGCTACGACTTCTATTGTAGACCCCGCATTATAGAACTCTCATGAAAACGTATTTTTCCGCGGCTCCCGCGCTTCGTTAACTGATTTTGAACAGCCAACAATAGCCAATAAAAAAAAATCTCGCGATAACCTACAATCTACATGCTGATATTTGCTGGCATTTGTCTCACATAGCCTTGCGTGCTCCAATTATATTGTCATATAATTTATTATATCTTTGCATTAATATCAATATTTGAATTATGATACATATTTTTTGAAACAAATTTCAAACAGGCTTTCTAGGCATCTGAACAAAGTATATCATTCCGTTCTTCGCAACGACTCGCGAGTCTTTTTGATTTTAACCGGTCCATGTATTGTTTTAGAATTTATCGGAGGGAACTATCGTTTAAGGACGTAGCGAAAAAATACACTGAAGCTGCGGCACGATGACGAATACTGGAGGTAAAGTAGTCGCCAATCTGCGACAAAAGTTCGTGTCGCCAAAGGTATTGCGATGGTTCCCGGGGCATATGACGAAGGGTCTGAAACAGATGCAGCAGCGATTGAAAAATATCGATTGCATCCTAGAGGTTCACGACGCTCGGGTACCGATTTCCGGACGTTATGCAGACTTTAGCAGAACTTTGACCGGCTTGAAGCCACATATACTTGTACTAAGCAAAAAAGATCTAGCCGATATGAGATACACAGACAGTACAGTCTCTATGTTGAACAGAGAAGGGCTGTCCAACATAATCTTTACAAACCTGAAAAATCAACAATGCAAAGGCATGAAGAAGATTTTACCTCTAGCCAAGAAGTTGATATTAAATTCACAGCGTTACAATAGAATGGAAGAAGAATCTTACTCCATGATGGTTATTGGTGTACCCAATGTTGGAAAGTCCTCTCTGATTAATTGTTTGAGAAACAATCACCTTCACCTTTCAGGCAAAGCTACTCCTGTTGGCGGAATGGCTGGTATCACACGATCCGTAATGACTCATATAAAAATATCAGAGGATCCTGTAGTGTATCTGATTGATACCCCGGGTATCCTAGCTCCTTCCATCAATGACGTTCATGCTGGCTTTAAGTTAGCCTTAGTGGGATGTCTGCAAGATCATGTAGTAGGATCGTATATGCTTGCGGATTACCTACTATTTTGGCTGAATACAAATGACAGATTTGAATATGTAGATAAATTAGGTTTGCCAGAACCAAATGACAATGTGTCATATATACTCACGTTTATTGCTGCAAAGTTGAAAAAAACCGTGAGAATAAAAAGCTACAACAATCAGAAACAAGTCATGCCTGATTTAAAATTTGCAGCAGACTACTTTATTAGTTTATTTAGGAAAGGAGAATTTGGATCCTATTGCTTAGATATAAATTTATTAGAGACTTCACAAAATTACAAAATTAGTTTAGCGTAGTAATAATTATCGATGTAAATATTGTATATTTATTTATGGAAATAGTTCTTAATTGAGAGAAAATATAAATTTTCGTAATTTTACATGATATCTAATATTTGAATGACCCTAAATGGAAAAACAACTCTGAGAAAGTTATCTTTCAACTACATCTCATTTTTTTTTAATAAAATCGGATAACATTCGATTATTATTAAGATATTGAATTTTATTTTGAGTGTCTTGTATATGTCTCGAAAACATTTTTTTGTTATAAATTAAAATGCTGATAAATGTATGAAAATGTAGGTAATCACTAGCTAAAGAAGCATAATTGTATTGAATATTGTCCCCACCAGTTTTGTAGTGCTGTTACTTTCAGTAACTGCTTTCCGCGAAAGTAGGTCAATCGAGTCATTTTTATTACTTCTGGAAGACTTCTTCCATGTCTTCCATTCATTGCGTTATCTTTGAAATCTACACGGGAACTATACATATTGCACTGTTATTATGACACGAAATAACCGAGCAATTAAATGATTTTGTAAATGACTTTGTTTAAAAAATTTACCGTTATATCGATATCGTGGGGAATCTTAAGCCTGCAAACCACGAACTTTCCTTAAATTTTTCAAACTCTCAAAGGCATTTGAGTCATCACTCGAGCTAACACTTCTCTCGGAATTGATTTTTAGCAAAAATGTTTGCGAGGGTAACGTTTTATCCAACCTTGCTTTATAACGTCGTTATGGAAAAAATTACGACTCGGAACTGGTACGATAAAATAGATGAGACTGTTATATTGGGCGCCTTACCGTTTCGGCGAACGACTAAGCAGGTATGGTTTCGTAAATTTATTTTTGTAACAAAAATTATACATAAATCAATAAAATATTATTTTATATATATGTATATATATATATACATATATACGTAATTTTATCTGCATTTATTTTTTAATAAATATCATAAAATAAATGTTATTACAATATTTAATGTTTTAATTTAAAAATGATTTTTAATTTTATTCTATAATATGAGCCTGTTCTTCTATATAAAAATACATTAAGAATATGTCAGAAACATATCAATTATTTAAATAAATAAAATTTATGCGACAACCACTAAGTTACAAATATTCAAATAGTGTTATATACAATTTGTACTTTACACTTCTGTTTTTTTTCACTTTCAGTTGATAGATGATGAAAATATAAAAGCTGTTGTGTCTATGAATGAAGATTATGAATTGTCTTTATTATCAAACATGGAAAAGGTGCGCGGTAGTAAGATTTAAATTTTGAGAATAAACTAGTATGTTAAAAGCTAAATAGAAATATATGTAGCTTGATATATATATATATAATACTTTTTTTCTCCATCCAGGAATGGAGCAAGCATAACGTAGAATTTCTACAACTGTCTACAACAGACATCTTTCAAGCACCTTCACAGGAAAAATTACAGGAGGGTGTAAACTTTATTAATAAATTCCGCAACATATCAAATAAAAAATTAGATAATCCAGGTATCGATAATAGTCATGACCAACATGGCACAGTTTATGTTCATTGTAAAGCAGGAAGAACAAGAAGCGCAACATTAGTCGGATGTTATTTAATAACAGTGAGATCATATGGCAAGATTTAAATGCAAAACTAAGAGATTTTTAGTCATTAAGCGGTGAAATATTCTCGTTTTTCTAGAAAAATAATTGGACGCCTGAAGAAGCGGTTGATTACATGCGAATGAAGAGGCCACATGTATTGCTTCATACAGCACAATGGTCTGCTCTCAAGCAATTTTATGCGAGGCATGTACAATCTACGTCCTAAAATTTTTTTATATATTTGTTGATGTTACTTTATACAAATGAAAAGTATATAAATAGATAAATAAAGTCTAATTTATTTAAATACTACGCTAAATTACGTATATATCCATTCGAATAGAAAGAACAGAGAGATAAAATACAATATAAAATAAATCGTTCACTGATTTTTATTATTAGAGCTTAACTTTTTTTACATGCGCAAATGCAAATTTGGTAGCCTCTGTAATTGCTTCTTCCATACGTATCTGAAAATCCTGCGATACTTTTGTAGATTTCATACTTGCGACCAACATAGGTTTGAATCCCTTGATAGGTCCGTACTCTGCATTAAAAATTTGAAGGATGATATTCATCCAAGTTTGTGCATTAAATGCACTAGAAGCTATTTCCTAAACAATAATAATAAGAGTTTATTTAAATTGTTTACATTTTGATATACATATAGATTACATATTGTTATGATTTATGGTGAAATGTATATTTACAAACATATGAATAAAACATACCTGTGGCATGGAACATCTTGCTTTTACAAATCCATTCGTACATGACAGAATTAAAATTGGCATCTCAGAAAAGAGAGATGCAACTTCATGCAATGACAAATATGTGGGATTCTTATTTAGACAATACACAATAAAACAAGATGAATCCGTGGCATCAATGATTTCACGAGTTATAGAATCTCTATTAAAGATCATTATTAAATATTATTCAGAATTAAATAGATTACTCATATAGTATACATATATATTACATACTTTTCGATTTCTTTCTCTCGCAGCCATGCCGTCTTGCTTAAATTCTCCAGCTGTGTCAAACATTTCTCTTTAACCAAGTAAGGTAATGGTACTTGTACGTCCTGGTTATTAATTTCTTGTTTTATTTGATTTAATTCTGTATTAAATAGCTCATATATGAATTTGCCACTTCGTAAAACGTCTTCTAGCTCTGCAATCCTCTGACATAAATTTTCACCGGCTTGTTTCATACTTAGAGCTCCAGGACCAACAACAGCCTTAACAGTGCGTTTCATTGCTCCCTTTGAGGTATATGTTAAAAAGCAGAAGTGTTGCAGTACACCAGTATTATGTACATGCGTACCACAACACGTTTCCCTAAAAATGCACAATTAATATTAACGTCCAGCTTAGAAAATTTGATGTTTAAAATTTAGACTTACTAACTTTGCTTTCAAATCGTCAGTATTAATTTCTACGATTTTAATGTCTGTGTAAGGATATATCTCTCCTGGGATTAATGTAACATCGTTTTGTTTTAACAGTTCGAGCGAATTCACAGTTTGCACAGTCGTTACAGCACGAGACTGTATGACATTGTTAACGGAAGCTTCTATTGCCTCCATTTGTTTTAATGTAAGTTGTTCGCCTAACGAATTGAATTGAAGTTTTAAACTATCCATACTGACTGTACATCCACGTTGATAAATTACTTGCATAACTTGCTTTAAGGCTGCATTTAATAAATGTGCTGCTGTATGATGTTTCATCGCTCCAATACGAATATTTGATTCTATATTGACTAGACAATCGTCGTCTATTTGTAAATGCAGCTCTGATATACTAGAAAACAGATTTGTGTACTGATTATGAACTTTTTACAATTAAATTAAAATATAATTAAAATGAAAAATACCATAATTAAAATGAGTTTTATAATTATCTAAACATATCTAAATGTATAAAAATATAAGACACTTACGGTAAATCTGTTTTGGCAAAGTGTCCAGAATGAATCACATAGCCGTTTACTTTTCTAACATTGTCTATATTAAAAAGTAGATTCTTAATACAAATATTCCCTTTATCTGAAACTTGGCCACCTTCTAATGAATAACATATAGTCTTGTCCAAAATAATTCCAATATTATCTGTACTGTTTAATATTTCGTCGATATTTACAACTATTTTATTAGTATTATTAGTTTTTATAATATCGGAATAATTTTTACTTGCAACCAATTCATCTACGATATATAACATAGATTCAGTTTTAAAGTTGCATTATATAAGCAGTTAAATAATTGGAATATATGAAAAAAATGTACATAATTTATTTTAACATTACCATTAACAATAATTCCAATGAGTTTACTGCTAAATACTGGAAATTCGTACGTATTTCCATTATACGTATAATTATACTTGAATGAATCATCCGTCTTAGGTACATGATTTTTTTTAAGTATTCCTAAAGATTCTTCAGAAATTACAACACTATGTTTGTCTAATCCAATTCTTGATTGATATTTACGATTATCAAGTTGCTTTTCAAAGTCGATTTCATCAAAGTATAAACATTCGATTTGTGCCAGTTCCGCTATAGTTTCCGAATTCAGACCGTATGTATCATACAGCTTAAATGCGACAGTTCCAGGTAATACATTAGTTTTACGTCTGTAAATAATATTATGTGTACTAACATATTATGTCATGTAAAAAAAAGGTACAATTAGAAAAAAATATCTTACAATTCTTTCAACATGGATTGTAGATCTTTATAGCCATCAACTAGACCAGAAGCCATCCAATCAGTAATTGCTATCAATTCGGGACGAGTTTTAATCATCTTATTCCACATTTTACCAGAAGTATTCCGTAATTTTTTAAATAAATCTTCTTCAAAATCTATTATCCTTTGTACCTGACAAATTACATCTAATATATTAAGATTATGTAAACTATGTCTCAACAAGATGAGCTTAAAAATTTCATTTTAATATATATTTTAGTCGTTTTAATCTTAATTATTTTACCTGTTTTAGATTAGTATGCAATTCTGGATAAGTTACACCCAGGTTATCAGCTACATTGCAAGCAAGTTCTGAAACTATGCCAGATTTTCTGAAAATTTTCTCTCCTATGTCTATTGCATGTCGCAATACTTTTCGCAGCTTTGGACTGAAATATATATATATATATACTATATTATATTTAATAATTATATATATATTTGATCATAGATTAGTACTACACAATCATACTGTTGTTCAGGTAACATATCATCAGCCAATGCAACAGTAATCATTCTTGCATGATCAGCTAGAATTCTGTAACCGTAATCAAGTGGCAATTCTGTAACCATAGTTTTGCCTGTGTCATCATCAAACGTTCCCTTATATTCTGGTGCGTTCGAATGTTTTCGTATTGCATCGAATAATGGCTGGAAGAGGTCCGTATCATAATTTGATTTCTTTCCTTGTAGAAAAGTAACTAATCGTTCAAGTCCCATGCCTGTATCAACATGATGGTTTGGTAAAGGTACTATACATCCATTTGTAAGCCTAACATAAAATATGATATTGAATAGACTAAGCAATTTCATAATGATACAATTAATAAACTCTTTATGATGTTACATAGCAAAGAAAGTTTCAAATAATGTTTAAATCAATGCATAAAGATTAAAAAAATATGTAGTATATTATATGGACTTTAAATCATTAATTTAAAGGATTTAAAGTATTTAATAAATACATATAACTGATAGTTCACCTTTCACATTGTATAAAAACTATGTTCCATAACTCCATAAGATCAGCATATCCTTTATTCACTCGTTCGGCTTGATTAGTTGATCGTTTCATATAGTCAATATGTATCTCTGTACAAGGTCCACAAGGACCTGATACCCCCATTTCCCAGAAATTATCTCGCATACCGAAAGGTAAAACTTTACATTCCGGAAGACCGAGTCTCAACCAAATATCTTTGCACTCCAGATCTGGATTCATGCCTAGTTCCTCATTACCACCAAAATATGTTACGTATAAATATTCTGTAGGTATGCCATATACATTTGTTAAAAGATTCCAAGCATACGAGCAAGCATCCTCCTAAAGTCAGTTCATTACACAAATAAGTACTACAAGTATAAACAAGTGAAAATAGCATTGTAGTTCTTTTGTACTTTAAAATATCTAAAATCATACTTTAAAATAATCTCCAAAAGACCAGTTGCCAAGCATTTCAAAAAAGGTATGGTGATAACTATCTTTGCCAACAACACTTAGATCATTGTGCTTCCCACCAACTCTGATACACTTCTGTGAGTTTGCAACTTTTGTCACAGGAGGTTTGTAATAATCTAAGAAAATCCCTTTAAACTGAAAAGAGTAAAAATAGAAGTATTCGTTATAGCAACTTGTTATTAGAGACAAACTTCTCAAGATTGAAAAGTATGACATACTTGATTCATGCCAGCATTGATAAACGCCAGGGAATGATCGGTAATCGGAGAGACGGGGCTGGAACGAATAAAACTGTGCTTTAAATCCTTCGTGAAGTAATCTAAAAATTCATTTCTGATGAGGTTAGCCGGTTTGTTGTTGGTGAATTGACTGTACGGGCGAATCAATTTAAGGAAAATCATTTTCCTTGTTACGGAATTTATCATAGTCCGTAATCAACATATAATACGAAACAGTCAGTTTTTGTAAAACAATGTGGGGGTCCACGTGAATGCACCAGGAGTCATCGTGTCATATAGCCGAACATGGTTAGAACAGTACTCGCATAGAGTACTTCTAACAATGCAAACTATCGACTACACAAATTATGCAGCATCGTGCGCATAGTTCATTCAAAACGAGGCTTATTACACACTGATGAGGTTTAATTAACTGTAAGGTTCGATGAAGAATCGACAAAAGAAAATGCGCGAAAAAATTTTATTTTGAATGTAGCGCCAAATTTGAAACTTTAGACTGCGCTCGGGAATACACATCGCGAGCGAGATTTGCGAGTACCTTCAGGTATTAATTTATCCTTGTTTAACATTCGACGAATACAAGGATAGAATGATATACTTGAAGGCAGTTGTGTGTTTCCCCGAACGCAGCTTTGCTTCTTTCGAGTCATGCGCTCCTAATATCCAGAAATCGGCCGCTGAATTTTAATATTTGAACTGATATGCAATTTGCTTCAGTCCGTTCAAAAATATGAACATACTTATATCCAATGAACATATATCCATTATTTTCTCTCCAAAATGAGAAAAATATTGCGACGTTTTTAATTTTACTTTTTCTTTTCTTCAGCCATCTTATGAATGTTAATTCGTATTGTTACTAAAAATTCGATATAAAACATTTTATTTATTTTTAAGATTCCTGAGTAGTCACCACAACCAATTTGAATAAAACGAAACGATGAGATCGCTTTAAAACAATTGTAAAAATTAATGGACGAAAACTGTCCTTAATCCTTCCCTTGACAGTCAGTAAATAATCATGAAAAGTGATGAAAGCCACGCAAGTGCTTTTATTCAATGCGCATGCGTAGCCTATTTTCACTTACATATACCTTTTATCACTTTTTATGATTATAAGGCTGCGTTGGAAACATCACCTGGCTACCCCCGTGTATCATCTTATCCTTGTTTAACATTGAATAAACAACAAGGATAAAATGATACAGTTTACTCGGATGATGTATCCGAACGCAACCTTACTGACTGTAACTCGGAGAGGATAAAAAAAAGCAAAGAGTTTTGGTCTATTTTTACAAATGTTTTAAAGCGATCTCATCATTTAATTTTATCCAAATTATCTTTATTTACAAATGGCACAAAAATTAACGTGTCATTTCTCGCTTCTGACGTCACGATTCAAATATGATTGTGGTGTCTACTCAGGAGTTTCAAATAAATTTATTTTATTAGGAAATATACATATCATATATACAGCATTTTAAATACAATAATATTAATAATTCTATCGATTATGAGATTACTTTTACGTTACATAATCTTTAAGATACACGTTTTTAATAGTACATAAATAACATCATAGGCCTGTTCTTTTTAGCTGAACTTCTTGCACGGTTCGTCTTTTTTCTTTTTCTCTCCAACATGGAGAGAAGAGGAAGAAAGATGAACTATGCAAAAACTTTAGTTAAAAAGAACAAACCTCTTGTTATACATACAACACTTAAATCAGAATGGAATTTTTTCTAAAAACTTTCTTTTTTTTTACTATACATCCTTAATGCACATATCATTACAATATGCGGCAGTCTTTAGATAAATTACGTTGTATTATTCTAAACTTTCTATCTCAAATCAATTCAGAAATGAGAAATTAAAATTATAGTCGATCTATAAAGTACATCCAATCTTAAATTTAATCCTCAATTTCTAAAAGATCGCCACCCATGGCTTTCCAAAAGGCGGTGACTACTTGCTCTGCCACTAGGCGCCTTTCGTTTGTTGGTAAGGATGCCGCGTGTTCCTTCATAGCCATCAATTGGCCATACAGTTCTCCAAAATCTGCGTTTTCGTCGCCCATGATGCCGTCTGTTTAAAATCCAATGAAAAATAAGCGACGACACTTCATAGATTTACCTTCATTCGTTTCATGATCTATACTGACCGAGCATATCCTGCATGCGTAGCGTTTCTGCAGGATCACGTGTTAATCGAATATTCTCAAATTGTTCTTCAATTTCGTTTACCTCTGGTGCTTGCCCCATGCATGACTTGTCTGTAACGAAATGTAATTTGATCCATATCTATGTGAAAAGAGTTATACGCTTGAGTTTTTATTCTAACAGCAGAAATTTGACTCGCACCTTTAAGCACGATATTGGGCCACATGTGAGCATGCAGAGCTTCTATGATTCTTTCTATGCCATATTTGTTACCCTCCGTATCACATTCTAAATCTCCCGTTTGCTCCAACTCGACCAGCTCAAACTTGTGAAGCAAACACCAATTTAGCACTGAAACATACAAAAGACATCAATTATACACAATACAGAAATAAATGTATGATGTAAAGTGTGTTCGAGGAGATGCTATTAGCGCCATTTATGTCATTTAATCTTTATTGTTCATCAGAATGTAAAATAAGGACAGATGACATGAATATCACTAATAACCTATCTCCCTCAGCAAGCTCTATAATACATCGGAGTGTGCCATTGAAGAATGGGGGTGTCTCAATTCTAAACAATGACACTCTGGGTGTTTTCTAGCAAGGACACAGTGTAACACAATGAATTATTTCATCCGTGTTTAATGATTGCAAACATTGTGTTATCCTGTATCCTTGCTGAAAAATGTTTTTTGCTGAAAAGCATCCTATGATGCAAAAATTGTACTATTTTCTTTATCAGGATTTCTTTGTCATTGATTGGTTAATGCTGTTTGTAGAAAACAGTATGAAAAATAAATATTTATTTGTCTTTCTTTTCTCTGTCGGATTGCAGTTTTCTATAGTTTAGTATAGGGAATGCATGCTCCAATATATTTTTTTTAACATAGAACTCTGATCTCTCCACATCCATATTTGTTCATTAAACATCAACATTTTCCATCATTGTTATACCTTTATCTCGCAAAGGCGAGTCAGATATTGTCCTGCAAGAAAACAACAGTACCTCCGCTGCTGTCAAAGATGTGGCCAAGGATGTCAATTGTTCCAGCTCTTGATCCACCTTGTCCTACAGAAATCAATTGCCATCAACATGTCGATCTAATTGCTAAATTCCCATTATGTCTCTTACTGCCTGTGGGTCGTGGTACACAATCAATGCGTCAACTTCTTCCACTGGGAGTTTGTGGGATAAATTTTCTACGGCACGTACCAAGATCTGTGATGTATAATACTTGTTGTCAATGTTCCACAGATAGTCTACAATCTTATCTTCCTCGGATAGACGTTCCGCCCCTATACCTGCATTACAAATACACAACATGAAATAAAATTACATAGAAAATTAGGATTATTTCTGACAAATTATGAGTATACCCTTGTACTTACTTTCTGCGATTTCCTTAGCTTTTCCTTCCTTCGTGCTAACAATCAACGCTCGAGGTAGATTCATTGTCGAAGAAGATCGAAATACGTACCAAAAGAATCAATAATAATATTTGATCCAACTGACTGATTAATAGGCGTGAATAATTTCAGTAAGTTAGAGGTTAGGTTAGAACGAGTAAGACGCGATGCACCACTATGTGCAAAATTATAGGTGTAGCAATCGCGCTTGTGTCAAAAGTCAAAACTCACGTGAGACGCGTAACTTTAAAATTAATTAGAATTATGTTTATAGAATAAATTAATATTATTAATTATAATTTAATTAATCTATCTAATTATAAATATTTTTTAATTATATTATTTAAAATTGTAAATTGTATATCACTTGATTTATTTTTAAATATATAAACAATAATATATAAATTTCTTTAGCAAAAAAGCATATAAAAATAGGGAAATTTTTATAAATACAAATGAGAAGTATGCGATTATTAAATCATTGATTTGAAAAAATGTATTTATTTTTAAATTTGTATTCTGATATTTTCAACTTTTTATAAGTGAATTTAAGGTATATAATCAATCGAATGTAGAAAAATTGATAATTAAACTTCAAAAAAGAAAGAACATAATATAATGAAAGGAAAAGAATTTTCCTTCCATATTTCCGTGCAGAGTGGAATGTGACAATTATATGACACAATGAGACGGCAGATATTCCGGGAAAAATAATTATAGATCGTTCATTCATTGCACATATCACGCGTACCGATCCGAAAGAGATTCTGTTGATTACGATACAATTGACGCTTTCAGTTAACGTTGTCTGAGATATAATTACATAATTACTGAGACGGGGTGATATAAAATATCTTCTTCAGAGAAATACAAAAATAGACAATTGTTTCCTCGTTATAAAATTCTTTTAAAATGAGGTAGAAAGTTAAATAATAATAATGTACCTGAAATATAAGCAGTGATCACTAATCCTGTGGTATTTATCGGTATTTTAATATTTGTTGTTTCTGTTAGTTATTGCAGTTTATACATTTTGAGAAATAATTTCTTCTGTATAATACACTTAAAAGTCTGAAATAGAAATTTTCATATATGTGGTATCTTTTAATATAAATTAATTCGAAAAAAGGAACAAAGATGAACGCTCTAATTTGACTCTGGCAAAGAAAGAGAGAATTTGCGAGTTATTGCAAAAATTATATATTTAAATTTTATTTATTAAATTATATATTTAAATCAACAGGACGAAAAAGATGTGTCTCCGACCTTCGGCTCTATCAATTCGATATGCTTTTCCGCTTAAATAATAGTAACATATAAAAGAGTAAGCCACCGACAAACAATTTCACATTGTAATAGAAAACGTCGCGAAACATTTACTGTGTGGTATTATTGAAGTTTATATTAACCGACAAATTATTCCAACATGAGGCGATTCATTCTTCTGTACGTAACTTAAACAATTGTTTTTTAAGCACAGTATTATATTTATTAATTTTAAAACGGCATTAGTTATACAATTACATTATTAACTGAATAATTTTAAATTAATTATTAATTCTTCTTCTGAATCCCCTGTTTAGTTTTCCGATCCAAATAAAGGGTCACAGTATCATGCGATGAATTATTAATTCAAAGCTAACTTGAAATTAGGTCTGTTCGCGTTGCTTACATTTTTTGCATTTAACATTGGAGATTTCAAGCAATACGAACAGATCTATTGATTGCTTCGCTTCCTGCACGTCTGTTTTCCTATTTTCCTATTATATTGAGACGCACGATGATCATGTACTGACATTACTGAAAAACATTAGAGACGTATTCTTTTTCGAAGAAAGTTTTGAACTGATAGTGTAAACTGTAAATGCAATAAATTGGAGTAAAAAACAAACTATATTTGTTTTACTCTAACTTATTAATTGTACCTGTTCAGAACTTTTTGCGAAAATGAACAGACCTAGGCCGATATTCACACAGTCCGTATATTTTAAAACCATCTTAATAAGTAATATCTTAAGATGCTTATGCCATTCTCTGATTGGTACCTACATGAAATTTTAAGACTGTACTTAAGACAGTTTTAAATATAAGAATTTAATATATCGACTATGAATAGCGGTCCTAAATTATTTATATTTTCGATACTGTCAGTAGATGATGGCCATCGTGCACTTCAGTATTAGGCAAACATCAGGCATGCTGAAAGTGGATCGATTAATTTCAAGCGAGCGGGCGCGAGATTTGAATTAAATTTTGATCGTACAACCTCTTATCGAGATATGCACTCCCAATAACATTGATTTTTGGACGTTGAAAGACGCTTCTACCCTCGTCTAATCCCTCATCCAATTGCCTTTGAAGAAGAGGCAAAATCACATGTAAACATTTAATAATACAATTCGAATTTAAATATAACTAGGAAATAATTGCAGAATTAATTGTTGTATTTCTGGATCTTTACAGCACCTTTGTCGGCACGTTTCTAATGAGAGATGTTACATTATCGAAGATCCAAGAATATTCTTCGAATCTGGCCTGGTTGTTCGGCATAAAAGAAAATGCTAATATGAAAGAAAAACGCGCTGTATGCGAATCTGAGGAGTGCAAAAAAATGGGTATTTGCATTTTATTAAGCTGCAATTAAGTCATCTGTCGAAACATATTAATTCCTCTTTTCCATTTTTCTCAGCTGACTTTATATTAGGAGGCATGAACAGATCCGTAAATCCATGTGATGACTTTTACGAGTACGCTTGCGGAAAATGGTCAGAGAAAAATGCCATTCCAAAAGGTTTACGCAAGTGGAATATATGGTTCAAGCTTCAAGTCAAGACCCTTTTGCAAGTACAAGGTAATCAGCCGATTTACACATTACTATTCGTAAAATTCAAGATTGGAGATTCATTTAGCGTATATTAATATTATTAAATTTCACAGAGATTGTGCAGTCTAAGATTACAGAGAACGATCTACCAGCGGTAAAACTTGCGAAAAAGTGGTACAAAGCTTGCATGGATACGGGTGAGTGCATCTGTAATAAATGAAATGTCGAACCAAAAATATATAGATTTCGTGTCACATTCTACGATAATTCGCTAATACTTACAGACGCGATAGAAAAAGAAGGGATCGACCCGCTGGTTTCTACCTTATCGCATTTAGGTGGCTGGCCTATGACAATGGAGCCGGATAAATGGGATGAACAGAAGTACAGCTGGGAAAAAGTGGATGATCAATATATGCGCTTGACGGCAAGAAATGCCTTTTATGACGTGCGCATACAGATAGATTCAGAGGACCCAAAGAGAGTAGAGGTACTTATTGTAATATATTTCCTTTAATCAGACTTGTATTACAAAGAATACAATTAAGGTAGAGTTCCACCCGTTGATCGTGAGACTCTACTTTTAGATTTATTTTTTTTACAAAAATTTAATACTAATCAATACTGAAAGACAATAATTAATTACTTATTTTAAGTATTAAAAACACTATTGCTCAGTACTTTTAGTACTCCAAATAAATAATTAATTAGGTACTATTTTTCAGTAATATACAAGGTGAGTCATTTTAATCTATGGACCCGAATATCTTCCAAATTACGGTATCTACAAAAAAATGGTTTAGATAAAAGTTGACCAGGACAGAGGGGGTCATTTAATTGTACCATTAGTTTTGACCTTGAGGTCAATTTTGAAGGTCATTTCAAGGTCACGATGGTTTTTTTAAATGGGACACCCTATTTTTGACTGCGGATTTCGAAAGAGCGGAAAATTTTACATCAAACTTGTCTTATGAAAAAATTGTTTTTGCGACCTTGGAAAGGTCAAAAATAAAGGTCAAATGCCTGAAAAACGATCTGGTGTACTTTTTCTGAAATGACGTGGTTTTCTGGG